>NW_009215673.1:0-39318 GCF_000690835.1 Fulmarus glacialis
TTGCGACAGCTGGGTCCGATTTCTGTTGCTCGTCCCCGAAATTTCAGGGCATGAACACAGGCAGCGAGCAGTGACTCCTGTTACCCGCCCCCCAGCCCCTTCCCCAAAATCCAGACATAGGTCTTGGGCGCCAAAGCATCCTAAATCCAGACCAGGCACCGGGATCCAGATTCAGCGTGGCACCTCCCACCCCCTCCTCTTCATCTCTGTTCCGAAGGAAGTGGTTTTCTCCCAAATCACAGGAAAATAATTGGATTATGATTCATTCAGCCCAGCTGCACTGGAAAAACACCATTTCAGTGCCTGGATCCTGTACAGTCCCAGGCAGCCTCTGTACCCTGCACCCTGCCGGGGTCACCGTGCCGAGCTGGCACATTTCTGCATTGCCATGCTAGCCATTTTGTGACTTTTTTTCCCAGTCAGGGAAGTCCCACGGCCCCTAAGACCTGCCTTTTCCCACAGCACCGAAGAGCCTGTCAAAATTCCTTCCTGTCCTTGGGCAGCTGCCCCACATCCACTGTGTCAGCTCCTCAGGCGCAAATTGAAGGGTTCAACCTCAGGGTTAGGATCCTCAGTGTGTTTAAAGTAGGATTTCTTCTTGAGGCTGCTGCAAAGTAGGGAAGAGACTTTCTGTGACTGGAGCATATGGCTGATCTAGAAGCCATGGTCCCTCGCCATCACACCCAAGTTCAGAGCAGAAAACCTGAAGAAACAGTCATTGTCCAAAGCGTTCAACCACCTGTCCCCGCCGAGGGACTTTGAGGCTTGCCAATTCCGACAGAGCCGATCAAACCGGAGCAGAGAGCTTTGGAAAACTCAGGTTTGGGTTTGCTTCAGTCACCCTTTCTGTAAAAAGAGGCCTGGAAAGCCAAAGAGTCTGAAAGTGCCGGCAGAGGCGAGCGCTCCAGGAGCTCTAGGTCTGGCTCCCAGGGAATTTGTGTATCTTCTCGGTCACTGTTAGCTCTAGCAGTGAACTTTGCAGACTCCAAGCCTGAATGCAGGATTTGGCTTTGGGAATAGCAATAGGAGAACAGAATCCTAGACAGCAGCAGCTGGTTTCTCTTTCAGTGGCAGCAGTTTAAAATTATACTGCCTGGATTTGAAGCGAGAAGAAAAAGGAGCATATTACACTGCATTTTCTCTGCCTTTTCCCAACAACAATATGTATGTGTAATTTTCTCTTCCCTTTCGCTGTTTGAAAAATTCTCACTAACAACAGGAGATGCTGGTTGACAGGACCGTTCTCAGTTGTGCTTCAGTAATCTAGGGAAACCAAATTCTCATTTAAAAATGACGAAGGCACTGTGTAGCTCTAGCTACGCTGTTCCCCAGACAGGTGATAACATGGTTTAATGCCAGTTTAAAGCATCTCACGACAGGTGAGATGCCCTGAGATCCTCTGCCTGGTCTGCCACTGCCATTCCCCTAGGTCCCTTGGGTCCCCTGTCACCCCCAGCCCCATGAGGGTACCCAGCACTGCTAAGGCACGTGGATCGAGTCCCTTGGGGAGGCTCTGCTCCTGCCTTGACTTCTTTACTGGAGACATAGGTTTTGTTTTCCCTCAGCTTTTGGTGCCATTAGGAGCAGAACTTGGCCACCATCAGGATGGTGCTGGACCACATGGGGTGGTGGGTGTCCCGTAGGGGTCTGCAGACAGGAGCATGGATTTGAGCAGCACAGTAAAATTTGAAAGTGGGGGTGTTGGTGGCCCAGCTTATCTATGGACTGTGATTTCCCAGGCAGAGCCACATGGGAGCCCCCAGCTTCACGGTGTCCCCATTCAGTACCCAATCCAGCTAACAAAAATTGGTAGGGGAAAAAACACCTCCTAGGAGGGCTTCCCAACTTGCAAAGATTGGGGCTGGCATCTCCATAGACTCCCTGCTTTGATTTATTAGCAGCTTATTTAGGTGTCACCGCATAGGCCGAGATACACTAAACTCAGACTGGCTGCACTGTTTGACTGCTTCAAAAGATGGTTTGTCCCAGTGTGATTTTCTTGTGTGGGCAGGGGTGACCCCACTTCCATGGGGAGTCGGGGGGGAGAAAAGGCTGATGCAAATGCAGAGAACAAACTGTGCTAAATGACTTTGGATTTCTGAGAGGCTGTGGGGGATTTCCACTAAAACGAGGCATAAATGCTTGTGACCTAGGATGTCAGCAGGCTGGAGAGGACTGAAAATCCAAACAAATGCTTGTTAATACTGGCAGCAGCTCAGGAAAAAGAAGTCAAGAAAAAGATCAGCAAAAATTTCAGAATAGGGGTAATCAGTAAATCTCTTCCCCTGAGTGCTCTCTGGCACACCTCGAGCCGCCCCTCACGAATGAGCTCATTCCTAAGTGTGTGGCGTGAAGGCTGTTTCCTTCAAGGAGGAAAATGAGAAAATGGGAAGCCACCATGCCCAGAGTCCAGGTTGTGTCCCTCTGTGTCATGGCTCTGCTCCAGGTGTTTCCCTCGCCCTTGCTGCCCACCCCGGAAAGGCTCCAGCCCAGGGGTACACGCCGTGATCAGCACCATGCAAAGAGCTTGCTGGGTTGCTCTCCGGCCACACCGGCAGTCGACAGCACCGCTCTCCTAATGGTACAGGCCCTCCGTATAGGGAGCAGAGGATGCTATGCGCGCTGTGCTGCTCTTCTGGTTGGAAACCGTAAGCTGAATATACTATGTCAAAAATAATTGGAGCTAAAGACTCCCTCACCACAAACTATAGTGCCACATAATAATAATGAGGATGATGATGATGGTAACAGTAAATTAACAGTAAATTAGTAATAATAATGAATTGGGATCTATGTCAAGTCTTGACCTTAAATCATTAAATTTCCCAAGATTTGAATTGAGCTCTGTGCCTGGGAAACGATTCAGGATTTCCCAAAGTGTTAACTGCTAAAATAATTTGAAGCCTGCTAGAGTTTTAACAAGCTTTGATTTGTTTGATTTGAACACAGGCGTACAGGAGCAGCCTGTAGCCATCCGAGCCAGAGCCGAGCTCCTGGCGTGTCCTGTCTGCCGCGGCGGGCAGGAGCGGATGCTGGGGGGGCACCAGGAGCAGCACCGGCACAGGCGTCTCCTGCCCGGCCGTTACCTGTGCCACCTCCTTTTCGCTGAGTGTTTCCTGTAGAAATTGAAGTGGTTTTTTTTCTATAAGAAGTTTCTTATAGAAAGTTTCTTATAGGCGTTTCTTACAGTAAGTGCTTGGCCATCTAATGATAAAGAGGTGGAGGGGGAGTTTTTGGTACCACTTGCCATAAGCGACTGAGGCTGCATTTCAAGGCGGAACTGGGAGCTGGGGTTTACTGGTGTTTCCTGCTGCAGATACAACCATATGCAAACCAGCAGCGGCAAACTGATAAATGCTGGGCGAGCATTCAAGCTGGCTAAATGTGAGTGAGCATGGTAGCTATCGCACTGACAGCCTTACTCAGGTGCTTAACTCCTTCAGTGTTTCTTAGTTAAAGATGAAAAAGCACACCCTGACATGCCAATCCTGCCAACAGTGCTCACGCTGCTGATGTGCAGCCTCTGGGCGAAAACGCTGGAGCTGATTTTATATTTCCTCTAATTCGGCTGTGGGACTCTTTTAGGCAGGCCAGGGCACAGGGACGGGCGGCAGAGGATGGCTCGGTGCTCTCCGCAGAGGGACCGCAGGGGCTGCAGCCCCCGGCAGCACGTGCCCAGCTACCTGCTTCCCTCCCGGGCATCACCAGCCCCCGCGCCCGCCCTTTCAGAGCGGTACCAGGACAAAGGTCTGCCAGCCATTAAAAACTAAGCTTTTAGCCAGGTTAATCGTTCTTTTACGGACTCTTCTTTGTGTAGTGTCATTTCAATGGTTTTCAAAGATAAATGACATTCATCTTGGTATTGAGGAAGAAGCAAAACCATTTTGAAATCCACCTTTCTGATCATCATTCATCAAAACAAAAGACTCTGAAAGTCACCTTTGGCTATAGGAAAGGGAGAGGTACTTTCTTTGTTTAGAAACCGAAAAAAAAAAAGAACAATAAATGTTTTGTTTGGAATAATAGGAGAGAGAGAAAGGACTCAGCTGAGTCTGTGCTTGAACAAACAGGAAGGAAGGGATTTGGCAGAATTAATCTAAACATAGCATCGTATTGGGAAATGCAGGCTAGGAAAATAGCCCTACAAAACTTAGCAAAATCTCAAGCACTTATAGACAATCCCTGTTATTGTGATATTTTTTTTAATGGAAATGTAAGAAAAAGGAGCTCTTTTCCCCCATTTTTAGGATTCTAATGGAGCATCCTGACTCGAGTAGCCAGATTGAACGGCGGGATTTTTCCTCCCTCCCTCCCCAGTAAGCGTGCAAGGGGAAGAGGTAGGTGCGGAGCCCCAGCTGTGACTCACTGCCGCTGGGCAGCTCTGCTGCTTGGGCCCCCTTTGCTCGCCCACACAACCGGCCCTGAGCCCTGGGGCGCGAGGGCTCTGACCCGACGCCTCTCGGCGCCACCGCCGTCCCACTCAGCCGTAGCAGCACCTTAGTTTTATCTTCGCACTTTGCCCCGAGTCACAGACCACCAGTTTAGCTGAGAGCCAGCCAGATCATGCACACCCCCCCGCCTTTCTCTCCTTCCCGAATGACTTTTCATCTTCATTGTGTTTTAAAAGCAATAGCATTATTAATCCTGAACATGACCTGGCAGCCAAAGCATGGAGAAGGAAAGCTTTCAGCGATGCCAGGCTCTAACTGCTCTCCGTACCACACGGCTGCTACCACTAACTTGATGCTTCAAAGCTCTCCAAGCTGCCGGGAGCCAGCAGGAGGAATCGTCATTAAAACGAAAAGCCACAAGTGTTCCAACCAGTTTGCCCAGAAATAAGTATCACAGTTTGTATCAGCATGATACATATCAACATTATAAACTTAACAAGGGTATTTGAAGATCACCAGATTGTGGCCTTATAACTGAAGCCAAATTCTTCCTTTGTTTAAAGCCTAATTCCTCTGCCCTTATGCAGTACAAGTAAGCCAAAACTTGCCTGAGAGTTCCTCAGAGAAGTGCACTGGTCTCCCAGAAAGTCACTTAAAAAAAAGCGTTGTAAGAACAAGGATTGGAAACTATGAGTCACTTTATTTATTTGCAATAATTATATAATTATAATCATTACATAAATGAGTATAATTATGCAAATAAATCTATAGCAATATATTAAATGATACATGTAAGTAAATAATTCTAAATATAAATTCTAAGGAGATGTTGTTACAATAACAAATTTCTATCGTTAATTATTTGTCACGCAGGAGTGTTGGTGGTAGAGCAGGACTTGGGCAGGATAGTGTCTGTTTAAACAAGGCTAAACCAGCCCGATCCTCGTGCCCCGTTCCTATTTGCCCCTCAGCCAGGCGAGGACTGCTCTGGCTGAGCAGCAGCCCCGGTCACTAGCACCAGTGTCATTTAGCAGCTCTGGGAAAAGTCCAGTCTGGTTAGTCCCTGTATCAGAATCTTGCCCCCTCCACACCCCATTTCACTAGCATTTCTTTCTGCACAAGCCACGGCCCACGCTACAGCCCCACATTTCAGCATAAACAGATGGGACAATAATTGCTCCCAGGTATTTGAAAACACCCAACAAGTTACACCGAAGTTGCAACAAGCTGCGCTGAAGTTGCCTTGTTTGGGATGCTGTCGTCACCCTGGGACCATTTTAAAAATGAGATTACATAGACTGTGAGTGGATTTGAAGGGTCTGAATGCGTCCTTGAGCTTGTGTCTGCCACTGTGGGGATGTGGGCAGCACAGAGAGTGTTGAAACCATGCTTCTGATGGGGATTTTTGGGCCTAAAATGATAAGCCTAGTGATGTTCATATCAGGAGATACTGCTGTGCTTCCCACACTCCCATCCTTTCGACCATGGTTTTCACATTCCTGATGTTTCTGAACTCTCAGCCACCTTCTCTGGGAGCTCTCCTTCATGAAGCTAGGAATTTTATTACTGACTTCAATGGGGATGCAGTTAAACCAGCAGGACTTTTGCTAAGCAAACGTTGCTGCATACCTGGCTCGTCTCATTTTCATGCTATGCTTGCAAACTCAGCGTGCAAGTAGCTACATGGGTGCTTCCACAAACAGATCTGCAGCCAGATGAACAGAGACCAGCAGAAATAGGCCCTAAGGAAAGTTAGAATTGATCCCGATGCCGTATAAAAGTATGGGAGTTTCGTGGTTGCTTTGAATAGGCACAGGATGCTTGTCCCACATCATTTGTGTGCAGCATCCATGCTCACGTCCGTACTCCCAAAGCTTCCTGTGGGAGAGCCCTGCTCTCCTGTATCCAGACAAGCTCGAGGGCTCAAATCAGGCCATGTGAATCACCCTTAAAATCACTCATTGATTTTCTCTAAGTTGTTTATTAGACCAGAGAGCGGCTTCCATCCTCCCAGTTACCTGAGGTGACATTGCTCAGGAGCTCTCCTGCAGAGCTGTGCTCATACCAGCCGTGTGTAGCACTCCCCACACCGCCACGCAGGGACAACTCATTACAGAATTTTGAATTTCTGTACATTGTGCCACATTGTGCCGTGGTAGTTTTTATGTAAGCTGTTTTAATCTGACCAGTTCTTTCTGAAATTTACAGGCTAGAAGGAAAATGATGAAAATGTTACCTTTTTTCCAAAGTGGTCCTATTGGAATACGCAATGGATCTGAGGGTTGCATTGGTGCAAACAGGCAGCTTGAAAACCCTTCGACATTAGTAGCTGAGCAAGTCCCTGCCTGTCCTGAACCTTCTGGAGACGAGATCTGGTCCAGGGACCAGGAGAAGATGAGTGAAAGGCCAGAGGCAGCCTGCAGACCCTCACGTGCATCTTCCATCACGAGTAATGGGAGCTGCACCTCTGCTGGGGACAGCCCTGAAAAGGGGAAGAAAGGAATAAAGGGAATCCTTACAAGTGCACTTAAGAAGATGAAAAAGATCAAGCCACTCAGTGGTAAGTGCTCCTCCATTCTCTTTGCACCACCTCATAGGCCATAGTCATCTCTAGAGGGGCTGCACGAGGTGGAGAATTGTCCCCTTGAGAAACAAGGGCACCGACAGATTAAAGCCCAAGGAGCCTGGGGAAACATGGGCCGAGGGGGACATGACCTCAAGTCCTAGTCCTTTGGTACCAAGGGCACACTCCTTGAGGAACTGCCAGTTTGCAGGTTTTCTGTCCAACACGAAACTTATTTCTACCTCTCATGGAGGCACAGAGATCTATGGGTGGGCGAGAAACCAAGGCATACCTTTCTGCTCTGTTCCTCCACGAAACCACCACCCTGTAAATCTCCTCTTCCCCCAAGGACAGCAGTGAGCAGCACGCGTAGGTCTTTCCGGGAGCTGGTATATGAACACACAGCTCCTCCACTCATGGGCACCGTCCCTGCAGGGTTCTTAGAGAGGTAGAAAAATACCTGCTCAGAACTGGAGAGGAAAGTGCCCCTTGGCACTTCCAAGGCTCACCTGCCACCTCAGGTGACGTACCTCGTTACCTGGTTCATAAACTTAACGACCTGTACCTTAAAATAAGTTCATTTTTTAGTCCTACCTCCTTTACTGGGGGGGTCTTCCAAAGTCTCACTGTTTTAGTGGAAATTATCTCATTTCCAGGCAAGTCTTTACCTGGCTAATTGGCTTCTTTTCTCCACGTGTCAAATGTTTTCCCTAGCTGGTGGTTTTCCTCCTCGGCCTTGATTTGCTCAGCTAAATGAACCAAGTCAACTGAAAAGAGGCCCTGTGTGCCTTTGTTCTTACTGTTGCGTTGTCCCATTCCCAATGTCTTTTTTTGAAATAAAGCAATCAGAATTGCAGAAAATATTCCAGATGAGATACCACCAATGCCTGGTACAATATGTTACCGTTTTCCTATCTCAGCTGGACATTCCTCACTGGATACATCTTGGGGTCATACCTGACTTTTTCACCATCATCTCACAGTAATGATTTACTAATTCTCCAGGCATCTCTCTTCCTCCCCCATCTCAAGCTGATTCGCATCCAGCTTGCAGCAGAAAATCCTATTTGTTGCTAAGTAACTTCTGTTCTATTGAATTTGTATCTTATACTTTGTGCTATTAAATTTCAGCCCATTTACTATTCAAGTTATCCTGTTGTTCCTGTATAATACACCAAGCCCTCAGTTTCGATAATGTCTCTGAACTCTGTGTAATCAGCAGATGCCAATAGGGCACTCCCAGCTTTTGTGCTGCAGTCTGTAAGGAGGATATGAAGTAAGATGAGTTTCATGGATTATGTAAGCTTTCTCCACCCAGGGCTTTCCATACAAACCTTACACACCTAACAAAACTTATTTTGGGATATAACTTCTCTAGTTTAGTTAATAATTTCCCAGATTGCACCATACCGAGTAACTGGCTGTAGTTCAGAAAGGATAGTTCAATTGTATTTATCTTGCCCACTAAATGTGTCCTCCAAAAACATTTCACAGATCAGATTGTGCCAGCCTATTTCTGGAAAACCCACGTGGTATTTCCTCTAGCACATCTTATTTAGCTACATCATGAATACCTGTCCATACGTAACACTCTGGTGATGGGTGTTCGAATTTCCACTGCCCAGTTAGAGGTAGGCTAGGAATAATCTTAATTTTAAATAAAGAGAAAGATTTTCTATATGGTGAAGGAACCTAAGATCTAGCATTATAGAAATATAAACATTGTTTCAAAAAGTATTCCAGAGCCATCATTTTATATAAAATAGAAATTTAAATCTTTGCTATTGGGTAAAGAAAGGCTGTTATTTTTTCACCAGTCAAACAAATCATGGATCTCCTTGAAGAGCACAAGCTTTGTGATGCCGCTCAGCATCTGATTGTCCTGGAGAAGAGCCTGTCTAGCAAAAGTGAGGAGGGACTGAACACCAGCCAGCAAGACGTCGAGTCTGTCTACGAAGTTCTGAAGCACAAAGTCTTCAGCATCTTGAAAGACTCCGTCCTTCTAGCGAAAACAAACCCAGAACTGCTGCAGCAGGCGGTAGATGCACTGAAAGAGCAGGAGAAAGAAGATCAGAACTACACGTCGGAGAATCCACCTGATCAAAACATGCAGTTTAGACCTAGAAAATGGAAAGAACTTTGGATGGCTACAGTAAAGGAGTCGGTAGAGACTCGAATGAAAGACACAAGTCATACTCCTAGAACTGAGAACCTCTCTACAGTTGGCCAGAACCTCCTGCACATGGGAAAGACAATGAAAGAAGATTTGACAGTAATTGTGAAGTACATTAAACAGCTTTATCCTCCTGAGTTTAATGTGTTCAGCACATATGCAGAACTCTACCACAACTATTTTGCCTCCCAGGCAAAGAAAAACGCTGAGTCTCATCTGGAAGACAAGGATATTTATCTCCTCCTCTCATGGGTGCACAACATTTATCCAAAGTAAGTGAGGCTTTTACACATGTTTATCCCTGGTGATCAGCACAGGTTCACTGGCTGCAAAACCAGACATTTGCTTGACTTATGAATCAATATCACTGTCATGCGGTTTGGTCTGTGGCTACGTCTTGCAGGCATCTTGCTGGCATCGTGCTGATGCACACCAGCTGGCCAGGAGAGTCGGAAGGCACACGCTCAAGGTTCCTAGTCTGTAAACCAGGGGCTGACCCCAGGCCTCTGGGCAACAGACCGGCACACAGATGTTTAGGGCTTCACTTGTGGGGTAAATTGGACAGGTTCATTGCCCTGATCTCTAATCCAGTTGCATACTGAACTCATTCTTGGAAAATTTGGAAATTTCATCCCTCTGGACCAGAGGGCAGCCAATAAATGGAACAACCTGAGATGCAATTATCCTGGGCACGGAGGATGTTGCTTAGGCATTACCCACAGTCTGTGCTCTCCTCCGGGTTAGGAGACCAAAGGGTGCACCCCTGTGAGAGGATGTCATCAGCCAAGAGTCGCCTTCATCCTCACAAGCCCTGTATGTCATAGAACGGAAAATATTACTTGTTGTGGCTTAAAATACTGGATGGAGAAACGAGGGCTCTCATTTCTTAGGTGAAAACCAGTAAATACACCAGCAGTGTTTCTTCCACTGTTCTAAAGCCCTTCAACCTTCACCTTCACTTACTCCTTCTCGTGTTTCACTGACAGAATATAATGACTCAGTGTTGATCCTGGAAGTTTTCCAGAGCCGGTGCTGTGCGGTAGGTCATGATATTCAGGCCTGAACCAGCGTGTGTTTGGCTATCAGTAGCTGTGAGGAGCAGGGCTCAGCCAGAGCCGCGCAGCCCAGTGCTGGGGCCGGTGTTGGCCAGGGCAGTGGCTGCTTTGCTGTTCCCAAAGGCCACGTCCAGGTGTCTGCTCAGGGACCACCTCTCTCCATGGCCAGCAGTGAAGGGAGCAGCGAGGAGGAGGAGGGTTGCACAACAGCCTGGCCCCAGCTTCCAGCACCGTATCAGGAACAGCCCGTGTGCGGGAAGCACGGCGGTGTACCCCCATGGAGCTGGGTCATGTGCAAACACGGGAATCAGGCGATGCTCAGGGTTATTCTCTGCAGCTCCTGAGGGAGAGGCTGCTTCCAAATCAGCCCTCCCACGAGTGCTGGTCTGAGCCCCCACGGCTGGCAGGTCCCTTCCCTCGAAGCTGCTCAGGAGCATCGGCTCAGCCGGCATGTGGTGGGGACATGACAGCAGGGTATGAAACAGCCCGCTCCTTTCCCAACTAGCCACGAGACACCAGCTTTTCATCTGGTCACCTTTATATTGACGGAGAGAGGCTGTGTCCCGGGACTAGTCCCTCCTGCTGCTCTGGGTCCCCCATACCCAGTGCAGTGGCCGGTGCTCAGGAGCTCAGCAGAACATGACTCCAGTCCCCGGGGTTGCCCAGGGTCCCACCCTCACAGTTCCCACCCCTGGCACAGATTCAGCTCCTCCAAGTCCTGCCTGGACTAAGGACAATGTACATTTCCATCTGTTTTTTCACTGATATCCTCAAAAAGTGTCAGTCAATTTGCATCAACAGCCAACTTGAATTACACTGCCCTTGGAAAATGTGATTGTTTGGCTTTTTCATTCCAGAGATATGAGAAAAGATCATGTTTTAGCAGAGGAGTTGGAAAAAGTTAAGCTTGGGAGCCTTTTGCCATCAAGTCTGAGCAAAGAGCTTGAAAAGAAATACCTTGACAGTGAAGAGGTGAGAATCCGTTCAGTCCCTCCTCTTCCCTTTACTGCTGCCATATGACTCCTCGGAGGAGCTCTGACTTGCCCTGTGTGCACACTTCTCAGCTGTGAGTCACACACCCTGCCAGAGAGAAGCAAAAGCAAGAATGCTTTTGTTTCTTTTTGGGGGACAGGTCGGCTTTCTGCTAGATGGGACTTGCAGAGCAAACTTCTGCCTTCTGCCCTGGGAGCCATCAGAAAAGAACTGCTGTGTTCTTGCAAACCTTGTGGTAGCAAGGTGGAAAAAAATCCAACAACAAATCTTTATGGGTAACTTCCCAGTTTTCTGCCGAGTCCCCAGAGGGACTTATGCTCCCTCTTGCAGATGGTGGACTCAGAATTACTTCTGGTCTCTGCAGCGGTGCCAGACCTTGGGTGAGCGCAAAGCATGCACGTCTGGTCTTGAAAAACCTGTCTCTGATGGAGAATCGCCTGGTCCGCAGAAAATAACAGTTGCTCTGGGTTTTGGATCGCTCTTGCCTTAATGGAAATTAGAAGCAACTTTTACAGTACTCCCATAGCTTAGTGCTTCTGGCATTTTGGGCTGGAATTCCTGGAAAATGAGAAGACAAGTTCCAGATTTAGCTGTAGCCTGTGATGGTTTGCAGATGGGAGAGGTGGGTGTGAGGGCTGCAAAGCGCACGAACGAGGCGCTTGGTGATCAGAGATATATGCCAGCCACCGTACAGACCATTCCCAAAGCCTGGCTGCACAGTGTGCACGCAGCGCGGAGAAAACCTGAGAACTTTGTTTCACTCTCCAGCACTCATAAGACGTCAGAAGTGCTGATGAAAAAGGATTGCAAAACCAGGCCCGGAGAGGATCACTGAGAGTTACACACAGGCAACGCGTGGCTGGGGAAATCTGGGCTCTGGCTGGGGAAATTTGGACTCTGGCACGCGTCACTGCCTGCGACCTCCCTGCCCACGGCTCCCCTCCCCTGCCCTTGAGATCACCACTGACGTGGCAGGGTGGCGGGCAGGGATGTAGATCTTGATCTCCATTCCTACCCTGAAATATTCAACTCGCTATTGCATAGGTGGATATTGCGAGGGGGTTGTCCTTGCTGCTGTGAAGCTGTGGATAAGGCGTCTCCTGATAAAAAGCCTTTATTTCTCAGCCAGGGGCGAGGAAAAAGTCTGCTCAGCCAGACAAATGGTGGGTGGGCGAGTAAAAACCTGCATAAGGCAGGAACTGCTACATCCACTTTGTGGTAAATGCTGTTGTTCTTCCTTCCCTAAAGGCTACTATCAAAAATTCACTGAGCAAATGTTTAGATAAAGAAATCCAAAGGTGGAAAGAAGACAAAGAACCAGAGAAACTAAATGGACATTTTCAGAGTGAACTACTAGCAATATTTGTTATCCAGGTAATACAGATATATATTAAAAATAAGCAGTTGCATCCTGCCTGTATTCAGGATATGAGACTGGCTGCAGTCAATTCAGGAAAGCGAAAGGCCAAGTCGCTTGTGCAGGGCGGCAGTAGGGGCGGGTGGTACAGGGCAGCCCTAACCCACGGTCGGGCATGGTCCTGGTCTAGCACGTGATGGAGACAAACTCCTCTATGAGCAAAACAAGCAGGAAAGCTGCCTTCATTTCTCCCTGTGCAGTCCCTTCCGCACCCCCAGCCGAAGCCAAGCCATTAGGCACTAGATAATGTAGCAGCAGAGAGACAAGAGCCGAGCGAGGAAGCAGGGCGATGCTGTTGCCCTGCTTGCTCCCGGGGAGACGGGCTCTCACGGGCAGAGCTGCTCCGAGTGCTCACGCCCTTTCCCAGTGCTCAATGCTCTCCCTCCTCTGGCTGCAGAGGATTAGTAGAGTTTATTTTTAAAAATTAAAACTTTCATATATTGAGGTTGTTGCGCTTAAATTGGTTTTTTTAATGCAATCATATGACATTCAGCAAAAAAAGCAAAAAACCCAAGTGTTGCTTTCCCCATTTTCTCAGATATTTTATAGACTTTCTTTAATGTTTCTTTCTTCTTCACCTCTCTCCCCATTTGAAAATGGAGTTCAAAATTGGCTTGAACTCACCAAATAAGTATAGCTGCTCTGCACAGTCCCTGGCTCAGTCGCAGGGAGGGGTGAGGAGAGCTGGGCGCAGTTGCCGCAGTTAAGGGTCTGTAGCCTTTTAACCAGCGAACCTGGCCTTTTTGGAGCAGACGGCGTTTCAAATTGATCTTGTTTGTTTGGTTGGTTGTTAGAGTATCTATAGCGGCCAGAAGCGAGCCAAGGACATCAGCGTGGCAGTGGGCGAGGAGCTGTCGCATCGCCTGTCGAAGGAGCTGCCTGCCTTCCTGAAAAGGTGCGGTAAGGCAGGGTCGGGAGCAGGGCTGGCAGAGCCGCCCGGGGCACGCACTCATCCGCCTCTCCTCTTCCCATCTCCCCTCCAGCTACAAGGATGCTTTTGAAGACTTTAAGGAGAAAAGCAAGAAGCACAGATACTACAAGCCTATACTGATTGCAAATATTAACAACTGCTGGAATTTTAGGTAAGGGTCCAAAAGAAAAGGCTTTGCTCCTTCCTCTGCAGGCGACGGATAATAGTGTGATAGAGGGGAGGAACTCCAGAGTGGGCAGAGGAAGGTCCGTCTGCCTGCAGAAGAAGGTTTGGAGAACTCTGAATTTCTCTCTGTGTATCTCTTTTGAGGACAGATTATTCTGACCTTACTGATACTTCCTTGCAGAGACTACGCAGAGAAAAACATGGCAGAAAAGGACGACAATAAAGCCAGTATCCTCAGCACTCTCGGCGACATTGAAAACAGCGGCTTTGACGTGCTGCTTCAACAGCTCTTTGCCCAGCTGAAGGTACCGTGTCCGCGCCCCACACCCTCCTGCCCCACGGCTCAGCCTGTGCCGGTGCCGGGCACGTTCCCCTGCCGTGCTATCGGTTGCCCAAATCTCTGATTCAAATGCAGCAAAGTTCAGAAGGGCTGCGGGGCCGGTCACCTCTCGGCATCAGTCAGAAAACTCTGAATCACCTCTCCTTGAGCTGGTCCTCAAGCCTGCAGGCAAAACAGGCGAAGCTACGTAGGCATGACTGTGCAAACGAACATCTGAGAGAACTGCTGCGGGAGGGAGAGTCTCAGCCTGCAGGTGTTTACACTCCAAACTGTAGGACATAATCACAAATGACATGAACTGCAGTTACGCAGCTTTTGGCTTCTTCATAAAGGTGGCCTGAAAGGCACTTCTGGTTTCTTTCTTTTTTTTCTTTTTTTTTTTCTTTTCAATATATAACACAAGCTTTTTAAGTTAAGCAAGTGTGGTGGAGGGGAAGGCATAGGAGTCAGGAATGTTCAGCCACAATCTCTCCTGCTTTCTCTGTAGGGCCTCTTGGAAGGCATCGGACAGAGCAGGGGTGCTTTTTTTATTTTCATATTTATTTACTGAGGCCAAGAAAAATTGTGATTGAAAACATCTCATAATGATTCATTTTTTACCCTGATGGTTCCATAATTTTTTAATAAGACAAGATGGTGTGGACAAAACTTTGAAAATGTGGAAATAAAAAATCTCCAATATGAGCCTTTCAAGCCCTCAGTCTTCTTCATCATGAGGAACCAAGAAGGGGGCACAAACCCAGTACTGCCCCCTCTTCCCCTGCCCCTGTAAGTCATTGTCACACGTCCCTGCATGCCATGCTGTTGCTATGTAGGATACTGTACATATAGAAATGCTAAATATACATGTGCATAGAATTTGTTTTGAGGGAACTAAGCAGATATTCCTTTTTTCAGCCAATTTATAAGAAGTTTACAGAAAATAAGTGGGACTCCAGCAATGAAATTATGAACGAGATCATTAAAACCACCAGCAACCATATTTCAGACTTCCGGACCCTAAAGGACCCTTTCTACCACGTAAGTCCAAGAGAAATATCGGGGGGATTCTGGGACACTGAGGCTGTGTTTTCAGCTCTGATCCTCTGTGACTGGAGTTGCCTTGACCTGCGTTAAGCTGGCGAGCTGGCCTGGCATAGGAGAGCCCTCTCAGGCGGGATTTCCATCAGCATGCAGTTTACCTAGATTAGCCATATAAATCTTACTCTTCTCCAGCAGAAGCAGGCTCCTGGAGCTCTGCTGCAGTGTTTGCAGAGAAAACCACCCTTGCCGCAGAGAAAGTGCTCTAGGGATTATCCAAAATATGGCTTTATTTATATATGGGTTTGGTTTAGCAACCTTGAAACATGGATGCGATCGCACGGTTCTGTCTCATGGCTCCTTTGATTGTCCTAAGTACCAGAGGAGATGCATGCAAATGGGACAAATCCCAGATAACTAAGCCACAACCACATTTTCAGTGGTGCTGGAGTATATATGAAACATCACCATATAAAAAAATCTTTGATTTCCTGCCTTTGTCTTTTTAGTAGCTGAAACAAAATTATGACGTTTTGTGTATTAGAGAGAGGAACAGGAGGAGCAGCATGAATTCCTGTTTTTCTGGAGTACTGCTACTTCTTCTCTAACACGTTAGATCTTTTCTATGCCTTCAACTCTTCCCAGAAGGAAACAACATTTGGAAATTCCCACACTTCACTAGTTTGAGTACAAAGAAATTCTCGGCATCTAGGATGTCGTATAACCAGTCATGGGGATGTTGGCAACCAGTACTGTTCCTCACATGTGATCAGCAGCAGGCTTTGGTGGGGCATGTCTTATAACACCCAAGATGTTTTGTCCTCCATCCACACACACAGTTTTCTTTGTCCCCAAGCAAAAGATAGATGGATCATCCTCCCTCTCCTTCCCAACAGGCTATCATCGAGAAGATCCACACCCGTTTGGTTAAAGAGTACATCGTGAGATTGCTGAAGAGGAAAGTCAGCCTGAAAACTCCAGCGCAACAGCAAAACCTGGCCCAACACATCTCCAAGAACGCTGCCGACCTGGAAGCCTTCTGCACCAGCAATGTACGTGAGTGCTTGCCATGGCCACACCAGCATGGGTCACGGGCCCACTGAAAAACAGGAAAATAAATTTTCTGGGGCCTCTCATTAACCTTTCCAACTCAGCTTAATTTCCTGGAAGGAAGGTCCTTAGGCAGAAAGAGGTCTCCAAGTGCCTCTGGGCAGGAAGGCTCCCCTGCCACCAGCCTGCCCTCCCCCAGATGGAGAGCCATGATTTCATCCTCCTTTGTCCTGTAGGCAGTGGTTTCCTTTTGAAGGTTTATATTAATAGGGTCAGAAGATTTAGCTAAACACTGCAGTTCTCCGGTTTCAGTACAACTTACATGGAGTCTGGATATTGGCTCTTCCCGCTCGCCCTTGATTCCCCTCAGTCTGCTGCTTTTAGGTCAGGCAGGGGCTGGAACGGGCAGTGTGGGGTCTCTGGTACGCAAGGGTTTCCTCCACCAGAGACCCTTGCTTTTTTTGCATGGCTGAAACGCCCTTCTCTGTCCTCTGAGATCACCTCCCTCCTTTCACACCTCTAAATGTGCCTGCAAAAAAGTGAAATCACGCCTTGTCCTCCACCACCCCATGCACGTTTGACAGGAGAGGGAACAAGCCTGAGCAGCACTCGGTGTGGGCGGGAGGTCAGGCAGCCAGTGCCTTGGGATATCCAACAGCCACAAAACAGGTCCAGTTGGGGCTTTTACCTGAGTGGGCAGGGAAGGGATTTTGGCAATGCCTGGAGACGCTAAAGGCAGGGTTGTGTGCAGAGCTGGGAGAGAGCAGCACGTGCTAGTGCATTACCTTGCCCATCAGACCTCGTACACACGCCAGGCAGCGTAGAAACCTAAGGAAAGGAAAACGTGGTGGGAGGGAAGAGCAGAGAGAGTCTGTTGAGATGGATGCGGAAACCTCGGTCTTTTGGGAAACCCTACACCACTTGTGTAAGAGGATTAAAAACCACCACAAAACTAATCCAATTTCTCCAAGGCTGGCCTAGGCAAAGTCTGGGCCAGAAACATCATTGAAAACAATGAGGCAGTTAAAATCGCTGCCGTGTCCTTCCCCCTTGCCAGGAAACAGCCTCGGGAGCTGGCTCGGCGGCACCCCTGGTGAGAGACAGCTCCTGGGCTGGGCGGAGGTTTGCACCTCCACGATGCCCTGCTGACCGCTTTCTCTTCTGGCAGGGCTCTCAAGCCACGTGGCTGAATTCAGCGCTCCCCAAACTGGCTGAAATAATCCGACTTCAGGATTTAGGTGCTATTAAAATTGAAGTTGCAACACTCGCCACGACATACCCAGATATCCGGTAAGAGACGCAGAAGCATATTTGCAAATACTCAAATGGAATTTTAGTTGAGCGAGGAAACAGTCAAATATGAGTATAGGTGAGGTTCCTATAGCCTGAGTCTATAAAAACAGGTGGGGGCCGCCTGCCAGGCTGTGGCAATCCCAATGCCATCGGACAACGAAATAAACTATTAAAAAAGGCCTATTTATATATTGCAAATTCTGGTCTGATTTTCTCCCTTGCCTTGGAGATTCCCTACTCTACCCCAAACCTCCCAGGGCAGTGCTGGGTCCCGTGTAGGATTGCCAGACGCAGAGCTGACATCCGCCGGGGACCTCAGCGCCCGCCGCGGGGTGGGGGCCGCATCCTGGCGCAAGGGACCCAGCACGCAGAGATCTGCAGGAGGAACTGACACCTGCCCGTTTCTCTTCCACAGCAAAAGGCACCTGGAAGCGTTCCTGCACATCAAATCCAATTTGTCACGCGGCGAGCTCAAAAGCATCCTGGGCTACTTGGCAGACAGCACAGCATCCACGCCACCCGGGGCCCCGCTCTTCTCCAACATAAACGTGTCCTAGGCCAAGGCACCCCTTGGCACCCCCTTGTACCGGACTGTGGGCTAAGCCGGGGATGGAGACCATCCCCTGGAGCGATGCATAGCGCACACTGCTGCCTTTTCCTACAGAAAGTACTTTGTTCTAATCCCGTGCTCAGCATCTCTGTGGGAATCACTGTCCTCTGTGCACAGCCGGGAAAAGGGGGCACCCGTGGAAGGAGCAGTGCTTGCAAGGACCAGGGCTGCTCCTCACAGCAGTCACGGACTCCCTCCAAGGTCTCCTTGGTGCCACCACGTTCTCTGCCTGGACACTGCCCTGGTGCTCTGACCTCTGTCTACCTCACAGGGTGCTGTGAAGGCCATGTCGCTGACTCCCAGACCGAGCAGGCACCTCCTACGTAGCTTTTTGTCTTCTAAGGAAACAGAGAAACAGAAACTGAAGCCAAAATTTAGAGATATTGGAAAAGTCCCACGTGAGCATGCTTGCACCCCATCTGCCTTCCTCTGAGCCGGGCAGGGACGGCTGCATTAGGCCGATGGGAGAGGCACCAGGTTTCGGGTCAGGAGGAGCTGTCACTCAGCCATGCCGAGACTCCTGCTGTCCCGCTGCGCTGCAGCACCCCCACATCTGGGGCTTGGAGTGGCTCCGGCTGCAGGCTCTGCCCCATGCAGCAGCATTGCCCAGGGGCACCGGGGTTTCCGAACCGGCCCTGGAGAGCCCTGGCTGGCCCCACAGCAGCAGTCCAGCTGTGTGCTTCCTTCACCTCCATGAGGTGGGAGCACCCAACACCCCCGGCAGCCCCTCTGCAGTGACCCCATCCCGTGCATCTGCACTAGAGTGGCACCCTGCTAACAGAGGGTTAGGAGCAAACCGCCTATTGCAGGGGATCGTGTGGGCTAAGCATCGGCGTCTGGTAAAGCACTTTGGATATTACTTAAGCCCTCCTTATCAAGGAGAGGACTTTTCCAGACCCATTAACGTCATAGGCTTTGAATGGGTGGTGGAACTGGTCTCAAATGCCATTATAATGTATCGAGCGTCCTGTATGCATCACCCTTTCCTTGCTCGCTCTTTCCCCTCTTGCTGTGAGGTAGATATGATGTGAAAACACAAATGGGTCTGTTGTGAAACTATGTTTTGTCTTTACAGCCCAGTTTTTTGGGAAGCGAATCACTTGCCAAAACAACAATGTTTAGTTGAAGACCTTTCCCTTCTGTTTTTCTCTTTCAACTTTTGTATCAGTCTGTAGAAAGTCAGTCCGGAAGGAAGACGTATAATGACTGTGCAAACCATGTAATGTATTTATATGCATATGCAGTATACCATTGGTGTATTTTTGCATCCAATTTTATTTTTTCTCAGTTAGGGATATTCATTTGCAATGTTTATATTTAAACAGTATTCAAATATGCTAGAAAAGTGACTCATTTATTCTGTCTCTGGCTGTTGTCTACTGCATTGCCACACGTAGTCCTATGTACTCCTTCAAAGGGCCAATTCTTCCACTACTCCCAGCCTGCTCCGGTGAATGTCACCCACCGGTTCCAGGTGGGGAGGGTCTTGCTGGACTACAGACAAGCTGGAAAAGCAGAGGCACGCTCTGTTTGTGCTGTGTATGGGTCCCATAGCCTGGCTTTCCTTGCTCTCTAGAGCAAGGACTGTCGTGTGCACCGTGTTTATGGTGTCTGGTGTAACAAGGTCCAAAATGTCAGCCTCTAAGCACTACCACAGTCTCAATGTTGAATAATAAAAAGATATATATTTGACATACAGCTCGTCCTTACTGCTCTGGCATCCCCCTTCCTCATCTCTGTTGTCTCCTCCTGTTCATGCGAGTCTGTAGCAGATACAGCCCACCAGAATAATTTGGCCCCAGCCGGCCCTGCTGGCCCCCATTTACCCTCCTGGCAGCTGCTATCAAACCTGTGGCTTTGCTGCTGTCCGCGGTGAGACTGGTGCAGAAGAGACTGGTGAGACTGCCGACAGGCAGTGGGTGAAAAACAGTGCTGCGGTTTCAGTCTGCTGTCTGGCCATGGGTGGTGCAAACCTCCCTCTCCTTCCATAAGTGCACTCACACTCCCACAAAACCTCATATATTACACATAATTTAAAAACTTACTACACATTATTTAAATGCTTATTCTAGCTACGATTTAAAGCCAAATGCCAAAATGACTTCTGACAGTGCTGAGCACTCATGACAACTGTCACCTATCGTGCAACATTTTCTTTCCCAATTAGTGAAAGGTCATGTTACAGCTATAAATCATTGCATTTTGATTTAGAGATCTGTTAAGGGCCTACAGAAATGCATCATACAAGTGATTGCGCTGGTCTTTTAAAAAAAAAGATTCCAGCTAAATAAGTGCTTGAAGGAAAATAGTGAATCTATTTATATATCATAATTAGGATGGGTAGGAGAAAATGGTTTTCATACACATTTCATGAGCCATATGGAACGGCATTGTGCAATTCTCTTCATCCTGCTATAAAAGCCCAGCTTTCAGCTCTAATGAGTCCAGGAAACTAATTTATTTATCTTCCTGTATGACTCGACATTTACAATGGCATTTATTTATATGTGGCATATTACACATAGCCAGGTACTTTCAGGAGGTTGCACAAATGCGTTCTGATAACAGTGTTAGATTAATACTGATAAATAGCACTCCTATAAACCAACTAAATAAAATTTTCTGAGGTCAGTGTGGCTGGATTTTCTCTATCGCGCAACCTCTGCTGATGTTGCTGTCTGCCCCTCCTTGGAGGCAGAGCAGATAGATAGCCAAGATGAAAAAAATAAAATCAGCTTTATAAAACAGTGAAGAAAGCTGGTTGCTGGGCACACTTGCTGTGGCATTGCCAGCTCACCAAGTCAGTTGTCATCAGTGCCACCAGGACATCAGCCTGCAACAGCCACCGCCTTGGACTAAGCTCACGCATGCACGCACACTCCTTGGTCTCTACCCATCCATCCCACCAGGCACTTCCATCATTTGGCATTAGACTGGCAATTTGCAAAAGACACAGGGACGCAAAGCACAGGGTACCAGAGGGTGGTCCGAGGCATTACTCGCCTCCCCTGCAGGAGCCATCTGCTGCACGCCAAGTCCCCGATGACACCTGGGGAACCTTTGCCCTTGCTGCAGAGGAAGCCAAAAAAAGCCAGAGAGCTCCTGGGCTCCTCCCAAGGGTAGGCATGATGGAAAAAAGCAGAAACCTTCTGCTAGAGCTTGCTGAGAAACTTTGAGGTCTCCAGACCTGGAAATGAAGAGTTAAGAAACCAAAATGCCTGCAGTGCCTCCCCTTTGAGGCTGGATCTTCTCACCAGAACCCCCTGAGAGATGACAGCACTGAACTAAAGGCCATAGGATTTATTGATGTACAGATTTTAAGGGAGACACACTAGACCAAAGTGCTTTGGTAATTGGGCCTTTCTGAATTGAGCCCACATCTCTGGGTGGACAGTCCTGGCTTCAGTGACATGCACAGTGACATGCACAGGTGACACAGTTCCTCACATACTAATCGATGTAAAGCACGAAGAGTACGTGCAATTACATATTCATAAAGGGTGTGGCAGCAATTTGCTGACCTCCATTTGCAAATCTTGTATTCAGTTTAGCTGGTATTAACTTTAATAGGAGAGAACCTGGAAACCCCAATCCAGTGGGAAGAGACCGTGAAGCCTGGCAATGCGTGGAGCATCCCGAAGGAAAGGTGCACCTGCAGTGAGTGGGGACGGCAGAGCCTCCTTCCCTGGGGGAATTAGGGCTCACAGGCTGCAGGTCCCGCATCTCCCAGCACAGCCCGACGGGCTGCCCCATCACCTGCCTCCGCTTTGCACAGCTTGGGTCAAAAGCCGGTGCTGGGGACCAAATGGGCAGGAGTCAGCATCACTGAGCTTTGGGGAGGAAGGATATTTCGGGAACGGGCTAGAGGCCGCTCAGCTCAGGTGTGACACTAGCAAAATCGTGCTTTGCCACGCTGTAGATTGAAACCCATGAGAGTAATTGCTGCCTTCCTGCATGACTTAAAATAGGATGTGGCCACACCACCCACACTGATATCCTTGAAATACAAAATAGCTCTTCTGTAGCCACAATAATAGAGATGGCAGCTAATGTCGGGGGATTTCAAGAATTGCTCATCAGTGCAGCAACCACAGATTTCCCCCTTAGCAAAGATGCAACCCCACACTGCTGGGGAGGGAGGCGAATCTCACTTCCTGGGGGGAAACCAGAGGAAATGCGGTGGAGCAGACGCACACATCAGGCTGTTCAGGTGCACGCTACTGCAGGAAGGTTAATTGTGTTTTTTAAAGCAGTGTGAAGTTTTTAAGACTACTGTGAAGCAAATGTTCACACCTGCTGGACGCCATTTCTCCTTGCCACCCAGGGCTTTCTCCTCTAGAAATCAGGTTAAAAAAAATCCTTTTGAACTGACTAGATTGGAGGCTTCTCTACAAACCCATTTTTCATCTCTTCTCTGGGTCTTGTCCCCTCAGAGGCTTTCAGTTGCTTCTTTCACCTCTCCACAAGTCTTAGATGTTTGCCCCAGCTCCCCTCCCAACACTACCCAGTAGTGCCCTTGGACCATGTTCTCCTAATCCTCCCACCCTTCATTCAGCAAATGGGACACACCAGGGCACGTCATGTACCAGCACCCAGAAGGACCATCATTTGAGGACGAGGAATTCATCACTATTTATCTAAGTAGTTTTCATCCAAATAGGACAGAGCACTTGAGCTGTAATAACTCTCCTAATGGACCAATAAAAGAGGAAAACTTACCATTCAGCAGAAAAGCTGAGCTCTCAAGAGTACTGATTAATGTTGGAATGGCTGTGACGGGGAGAGATTAGCTCTGAAAGGGAGGAGATTATAACAAACTCTCGAGTAGAACAATATTGGTCCTGGAGTCTTCAAGAGCTTTTGAGCCCTATCCCAAATGCTGGAGTCCTATCCCAAAGGCTGGAGGCCAACCCCCAAGCCCCACTGGCAAGAGCAGTGCAGCCTGAGAGGTAAACCAAGTGTACAGATTAGATAAAATATCAGGATAAAGTTAACAGTGCTATGTCCTAGTTAGCGGAGGGTTGTTTCTGCTCTTCGGTTTCATTGCAGTCCCCTCTGCCCTACTCCAAGGCTACAAGAAGTGGTGACAGCCATCTGAGCTGTGGGGCAGGGACTGTTATCTTCATGCTCCTGCACAGCAGACCCCTTGTCTTTGGCAAGGTCCCAACCTCAATTTCACGCGTTGTGACACAGCCCCTTCGCAATCTGCATGGGGTTATGCAGACCCAAAACTGTTGGTTGAAGCTACCCACTCCCTCTGTTTAACACATGGGGAGTGACAGAGGTATTTCCAGTGCCCCAAGAGAGGCATTCGACCCAGCAGGATCCTGGCAGCCACCCGCTTGTGACAAGCTTGTGCAGACACTCCTGGACCACACCGGCCTTGAAGTCCCTTGGTCAGCAAACAGGTGTGAAGGGAATGTCATCTGCAGAGGCCGCACTTCATTCAGAGGTGTCATTGCTGTCCTGCCTGGGCACGGGTGGTTTGCAGAAAGCAGCTCTGAGCAGGGTGCTCAGGAAGGGGCATCCCATTCCACCTCTGAGGGATCACAGGGCCTGGGGTGACTCAAGAGAGGCAGGCAGGACCCACAGACCTGTCCTGTGATCTCACGGGGCAAAGAGACCCACAAGAGTTACTGAATAAGGGGGGCAAACCAAACGCTGGGTGGGCTAGACCTGCTTCTGGAGGAACCTTGGCAGCTTGCGAAGATCTCACAGGTAACACTGGAGCTGGCAAAACATGGCACAAGCAGTAATCCAGAAAACCTTTGCTGTATGTCAGTAAGAGAAACATAGGAGGTGCCCTGGAGAAACAAGGCTGCAGAAGTAGAGACTGAGAAGGTGGGAGAGCAGCCTTCAAGCACCTGCCATGCCTCGGGCTGTGCTCAAAAGTCATTTGTTGGTCTTTGTTTAACTGCCCAGCTCAGCATCCCCTTCTGATCCATTAAAATATCACAAAGACTAAAGTATTACTGTGGAATGCATGAACTGCCCAAGCTCCCATTTTTGTTTGATTTGATTTCTCTACGAAGCCTCTCTCAGGAGCTCAGGTTGCATTTACTTGGGGAACATTTTGTCAGATCAGCACGTACAGCATGAAATCAATAGCAGCTTTTGAAGAAAGACCAGATTCATCCGTCGTCCAGAACAACCTCTTAAGCCAACTTTTCTTGGGTAGAAACGACAGTTAAGAAAAGGAAAAGGTTCCACTTTCCTTTCACCTACCTCAAAACCTCACCCTCTGTGGGCAAGGGGCAAAAGCCCATCTCTCTGTGTAACACTATTTCTGTACAAAAACCTATTTCTGTACAAAATAACACTATTTCTATCCAGGTATGATGTTCTTCTTTCCAGTCTGAGTTTCTACTATCTCATATGAACAACTCTATACCACAAGCTTCAGTTTATTATTCAAAATGATACTAATTGCCCATTTTCATACATTTCAATGTAGCTTGACGTGAAAAACAAATTTCTGCTTTCAATAGTACATGAGCAATGCTTCCATGTTAATGTGCAAATTATCATTAAGAGAATCAACACACAGCATATTTCTGCCATCTTTTTACCTCTCTCTGTACACAGAAAAAATTCTTGTTAGGGGTGCTTTCAAGACATAAATGGAGGCAATAAAATCTATAGGTTTTTATGAGCTGATACCTGGAGTTGCAATGGATACTTAGATCATTTCTTAGTCTAAGACTCCTGCATCACACATGTTCACAGTGCCCCCACAGAGATGCTACCACCATAATAACTGTTTTTTCTTACAGAAACTCTGTATCCAACCTTTTGCCCAGTTTCAGCCCTTCAAAGAACACTGTTTTCTGGAAATTTCAACATTTTTCTCCACAGAAAGTGGCCGCATCAGGGTATTTTGTTTGGCAAACTCAAACCGTGAAGTCTGGGACCCGAGAGCTGGTTGTGCCGATGTGTGAAACCCCCTTCCTCTTCCCACGCTCTGCCACAGCGTGTGCTTAGATGAGTCCCAGCGCGGGTTTTGGTCATTATTCCTTCTGGTAACTTTCTCTTCAAGGAAAACATCAGAAAATTCAGGCCATGCAAGTTCACCATGTTGTAGGAGCTTTGACATATCATGAAAGAAAAACAAATAATGTGCAGAGGACTTTTGTGTCTCGTCCAGGTTTGTGAGCCATCAAGAACCTCAGTGTTTCGGTCATGCAATTCCCATTAATGTACAAAATAATTTAATAACCAGAAAACATGTTACGATCTTACAATCTTACCTCTACTTTCAGTATTCAGGACTGACAAATTGGGAGTCCTGAAATTCTGAATTCTTGGAATTCTGAAGCTTTCGGTAGACAAAGACAAACATATGCAGGGTATGCCCAAAAGGACAAGGGTAGGCATCAGCCCCCAGAGGCTGATGTGACTGGTCTCAGGAGCCAGTGACGAGCTACATGGTTGTTCTGTTTAGGTGTTTCACCTGCATGTAATCAGGTGAAAGGTGAGGTCTGGCGAAGGAGGTGTTCCTCTCTAGGACAGGCTGAGAAGTCACCCAGGAGCCATGGGCACTATCACCTCTCCCAGCAGCAAAGAGCCGCTTGTCGGACAGCTGCTGCAGGAGGGAAATCGCTGCCTACGTATATAAGGATACGAAAAGACCATTCCTGTAATCAAGTGGTTGTCTATCTCCCAGATAAGGAGGGAACAGGAAGAGTTCCCAGGAGGAAGGTGGTACCTGCCTGGATGTCCTGGGAAGAGGTCAGGAGAGGATGGTTGTGCCGTGGGAGGGTGATCTGATACCAGCACCAGGAAGGGGGACCCAGAGCTGGTCTCTGAGCAAAGCTTTTTAACTACTGCTCGTTCCTGCAGGTGAGTCTCTGTCAGAGGCTCCCAATAGGCACAAGCCAGAGCACAGGAGCAGGAAAAGGCAGGGGGCCTTGCTGGTGCAGCATTAATGCAAGCAGCAATGCTTGCACGTCTTTCATGTCTTCATTTGCAATGGTATTCTCAGGTGGAAGAACAAATTATGAACACCTGGCTGTGCTTGTGCTCTTACTTTAACCTGGCTTGGGTGACTGCAGCGTGAGGTGACTGGGTAGCAATGGGTTATCCTGACAGACCATGGCATTCCTCCTCCAAAGACACAGCAAACCCACAATCAGGGGCTGAAGAACTGTAACACAGTGCTCCAGCTTCCCCAAATACTCCCAGCCACCGGCATGGCATGTGGGGGCAGCAAAGGCATCTCCTGGGGGCCTGGTGGCTCTCCGGTACACAGCACGAGCTGGGGCCAAGTGCCTGGACACGGCAGAGCCACGGGAGGGACATCACAGCTGCGACGGAAAGCCACAGAGACACAGCCTTCAAGGTCAGATGATGACCAGCTTAGGACGTGTGGCTCTATATTTGGCAGTGACGCAATTAGCTAGAAGCAAATACTCGTTTTCCATTGATCTGTAGGCAGGGCAACCGTCGCCAAAGGTAATGTGAGCACTGTCAGTGGCAGATGATAGATACGTTGTCGTGGTTCAGACCATGTGAGTCTCCTTTGTTTCCACGTGGTCAACAGTCCTTAATGCAGTTTCACTTCTCTTGGAAAAAAGCAAGCAGAGAATGGATTATTTCCCTCCTACTGCATAGTACCAAACATGCCAAGAAACGGTGTGGTATTGCCACAACCTGAGGCAGAGGTTTCCTTTCCCAGCCAGGATTTTCTGTCAATCTGCAAAGCTTCGGTGCTGTCAGCCACAGCTGTGCTGCACACAGAAGCCAATCTGAGGCCAAAATGCTTTCAAGGATGACGTTTCAGGCAGCCGAGTGTGCTGAGCCAAAATTTAGGTAAACAGCAGCAGGAACCCGGAGGAGAGAGTGCCCCACCTGCCTTCTGCTGCCCCTCGGCCACAGGAACCACAGCCCTGCAGATACATCTTCACCAGGCTGTAAGTGACCAGTCCCACGAACAACAGCGTCTTGTCCTAAACTCAACCCTGCCTTCAGCCACAGCTTCCAGAAGACAGAGGCCCTTCTTGAGCTGCTTGGCCAGAGCTCTTTCCTAGCCCTGATTTTAGCTGCCATCTGCCCAGATCAAGGTATTTTCTTTACGGCAGAAGAGTGTGTTGCTCAGCATGTGTCTGCTCTCCCGTCGTTGTCTGTCCTTCATCCAGCTGAATTCAAGCAATGTCATTAATGAAGGTCATCAAGCATCACTTATCATCTCTTATAGCCAGACCAAAATGTCTAAATGCTGCACATTATGCAGATCAGTTAAGGGGGGAGCAGGAAGGAGAGGGAGATGACCGCAGAATAAGAGAGTGTTCACATGCATTGCACAACGCTGGAGCCATGGCCCAGAAGTGCCCCTGACTTACATTAAGCCAGAAATATGCTGAGCTGTGTCTGCTGGCGCTGCTCCCAGCGCGCATTGATCCTGCTCCAGCAGCTCTGCTGGCCACCAGGCACGTGCAGCACCAGCTGATGGAGTGGTGATCAGCCACCTCCATCCCCACCCAGCCCTGACGGATGCTGTTATCTCACTTACCTCTGACAAAAACCCAGCTAAGCCGGGAGGGAAAGGAGACCGAGGGACGAGCTGTGTTTGTGCAACGTGGGGAGCTGGCCGTGGGGAGCTCGGAGTGCATCCTGCCCAGGTCTGGGGTGAAGATCGTGGCCTCGCTGCAAGAAGACAAGGTGCACACCAAGCTGCCTCCTGAAGCCAGGTGTCAGGGACACAGTGTCAGTCTCAAAGGGGACCTGGTAGCTCTGGAAAGCAGATTGGTCTTTCTCACTTATCACATGGCGGAGACAGGTAATTCATCAGCAGTGTGCAACCTTGTGAAGTCCCCAATGTGGCTGCTCAGCTGTGAAGAGGAAGAAACCTCTGCGGTCTTAGCCCGGGTAGCAGTTGCACCTTTGGCTAAAAACTGTTCCTCCCAAGAGCTACCTAGAGAGATCATCGTGGGCAAACAGAGCACAGAAGAGAGCAGGGAGCCCACAGCGGCTGAGCATCAATCAGACCAGCAGCTGGGCAAGTGCTGTCCTCAGCCTCCCTCCGGCCTCTGCCGTGGGACCGTGGGTGCTGTGTTTACCCTGCACAGAAGCAAGACAGATGGCAATTTCATCAGCTCAGGAATGCATATGCCCTACGAGTCCTCCATCTCATGTTTCCTCTGCCCTCTGCTCTCTCACTTTTCTCTCCTGTCCAACATGCGCTTTAGCCTGGAGCTCTTTGGGGAAGAGGCTATCATGTGTGAGGCTGGCTTGGTGCCTAGCCAAACCTGCTTTTCAAATATAAGTGGAGCTGTCAAGCATCTCCAGCAGCACAGCAGAGCAGCTTGCACAGATTTCACTCTGCCCCAGTCCAGCTGACACAGCCACAATGTGTGTCCACCAGGTCAGCCCACATCAAGCAAAAAATGAGCACATTAGGCATTATTTTTATTGGCTTTCCTCCACGCAGTTGAATTGTGATTGCTTCACTTTGGGTTTGTTTGCTTTAATTTATCCCTCATTACAGGAAAGCATTGGCAAGAGAACTTTGAGCAATCTCAAGTCTCATTAAGTTAACAACGGCTAGGAGAAATCAAACCAAACAGCCCGTGTAGTTCAGTCAAAAACCTGTAAGTTGAGTTAATACAATAAAGTCCACATTGCTACACCTATACTTAGTTTTAACCGCACAAGTGATTTTGAGTCATGTATTTCTGCATAGATTTAAGCATGTAGATAAGCTGGACAGGACCGGGCTTAAAAGCCTTTACGACAGCGTGCTCTCTGCTTTGTACCTCCAGTATAACGCGCTTCCCTGCTCCCATTGAAACATGCTTCAGTTCACAATGTAAATGGAATTGAGCCAAGCCAAAAAATTCTTAAAGAAGTGGACTGCACTTTTTTCAGGGCAGATGCATAGCAATACCCCTGCAGAAATCACATTATGCTCCTTGGAACAGCCATCTATTTAGATGGCCCCTTGTGCCCAGGATCACAGCCCAGTGCTGAGTATTTATTCCCTCTGTGTGCCAGGGAAAAGAGCTGTGCTGCATTTTACAAACCAGGAGATGAAACACAGATGTGACCTGCCCTTGGACACATGTCATGAGCTTGCAGCAGGACACAGACTTGAGCCCAGGTCCAAAGGTCCTTGTGCACCCTTCAGCCACCAGGCCAGCTTAGATTTTCAATCAGGCTAAAGCAGCGAGTTTGGAAATGGAGAAGAGTCTCCCACCATCCTCTCTTCGGACGTCTATTATGCAATACTGATAGCACTGCAACGCAAAAGGTGCCAGCAAGAAGATGCAAGCTATGGCTGGGGAAGTCCCTGCGTTGCATGCTGCTGGGGGCTGGACGTGGCAGAGAGCATCGCTGCGGGCATGCCTGGGTCTCGCATTCCTTCCGTGGCCACCACTAATGGCTGGTTTTTTGTTTGCAGCAGTCATTTGCTTTTTTCTTTAACTGTTGAAAAACTTATGTGGCAAAGATAACAGTGTGCATGAAGAATGGACACCCAAGAATAACATAAACCAGTTTAATCACACACTACATGGATGGTTTCAGTTGTATCGGACCATAGTCATTCCAGGACTTCCATCAGATGATGCCGTTACCACATATTGCCACTGTCCCTGTTCACTCCTGTCCTCCCAGCACCTCTATCGTCATCTGTGACCAGATGCATGGTAGGGTCTGTGTGCGAAATGGAGAGTCAACTTGAAAGAGCAGGTCCTGCTCCAACGTGGTTAACTACACCCCACCACCCTTGCAGAAGGACCTAGATACAATATTTTCCTTCTACACTTGCTGCCCTACACCCCCCTGCTGCATGCCTGAGACCTCCCAAAGAGCCAGTCTTCACCCTTAAAAACAGTCATATCCAGGGAATAATAGAAACCATGGAATCAGAGAGCGTGTAAAGGGCTTGCAATCCCTCATTATTGCGATGGGCCCATAGCTCTGCCACAACAGGTTACTTCCCCTGTACTTTCCCTGTGTCGCTGTCACTGACTGCTCAGCGGATAACTCTGAGTTTCCCTGTTCGTTGCCTCGACTCATTTCACTTTTTTCACTTCTTTATCTGAAAGCCTCTGACCTCAAGCAAAGCCAGTGAACTAATGTCACAGGATTTAACAGCAAGTTTTCTATTTTCCCTGACAGCAACTGTTCACGTTCAGCTGGGATGGCTGCAACACCCCCCGCACTGCCGGACACAAGCTGAATCTGCAATACAATCAACGTGGCTTAATTGGCCACATGGGCCAGGAAACACGCTCGAGCTGTCTGTGCCAGGAAAGGACCAGGGTGTGGAAGGCCATTAGGTCTTGAAACACTGTCTTTTTCCTCAAAAAGTTAGCTCCAGCCAGCTAGTATGTTTTGGGGCAGAATTTTCTTCCTGGAGCACTTGGTGTATTCCAGCAAGGGGTCAGTTTGGCTGAGGGCTGGGTATCACAGCCTTACAGGTTTTACTTTATTTGTAAATTATCTTTTGCAGACTGCAACATGCAAGTTTTTAACTACCCCACGGAAAGGAAGGGACAGAAAAGTCACTGTGTCCTTGGCCAAGGAGAACACACCAGCCAAGCCAGGTTGGGCAACATGCGGAGGGAATAACCTCCATGCCCCAGGGCAGCTGCCCACCTCCACACCTGCCCGGACCTCTGGCACCCACCTTAAAAAACTCTACAGCTTTGGGTCAATTTTGTTTCTGGGGGCTCCTGGAAATCTGACAATTTAAATCACTTTCCTGGATGCAAAGTTGTCTGCATCTTGCTCTGGAGGGCCTCCCTTGAACCCATGGGCTTTGCACTGCTGTAAGCCAGCGGCAATCAGAGGCCAGCTCCATGTGGGGAGAGGATGACTGTCACATGAACAGCGTCCCCAAACATGCGCACTCCTTCCCACTCACAACTGGGTCATTTCCCCATCGCAACTAGAATGACAGTTTTTACCATTAAGTAACCCCAGAAAAGCATTTGAGTTTTTTTTCTTAGTCGCCATCTCTGTGTCTCTTCCACAGACACCCTTCCTGCCTGCCATAACATCTCCCTCAGATATTGATCTTCCAACTTTAAAAAAAGCATCTCCCAACAGGGTCTGCAAGCTGAGGCCCCCTCTTTGTGCTTCCAGCTTTAGCTTCAAATCATGTTAGTTTGAAACAGAGTGAACAACCTCCAGGGTTATCAGAAGGAAGGAGGAAGGCCATCGTCATGCATGCAGTAGACTCTCCCCATGGGCTGTCCTCCAGACTGCGGCTCAGACATCTCTGTTGTAAGGCAGCAGCCTCACCAGCATATCCCCATCTGCTTCTCTGTGTTCGTATGAAACAAAACTCAAAACCTTGGAGACAACAAGGAGGGACCCCTGCACCCTGAGATACAAGACTCAAAGGTAACGTGGGGATGGAGAAAGGAGGAGTGTGACACACTCGGACAGACACATGTAAAAGCCTTAGAAAACCTAGCAGATCCGTCTCTGTTTGCAGCAGCTTCACGTGGGAAGGATGCTCTGTACCAACCAATGCAGAACCGTTGGGTGGGCCTTGGAGAAGCACGAAGCAGCTGCACCCGCTTTGCAGGGTGGCCCCATGCCCAGGAAGGGCTCCTCAGCGGGGCAGGGGCGGGCAGGCTCCCTCCGGCACAGGGTCTGTGTGGCGGCAGGCATGGACCCTGCGGCAAGGGCAGCCCTTGGATGTTTCCAAGTAACCTGGAAGACACCCACAGAGCCTGGCCCCCTCCCGTCGGGTGGCACCGGCACCTGGCAGGAGCCTTTGTCACCTTTCTCATGGTGATGCACCGGGGAAGAGCCAGCCCTGCTCAGCAAGGAGACATGGCACCTCACAAACCCACTGGTTGACAAGCTGTTGTCAAAGGCTCTGAGAGAAAATGGGAAGCAATAGGATGAGTGAGAAGGTTCTCACAGGGACGAGTAATAGAGCAGCGATGGGAAATAAGGAGCAATTTTCATATTGGAGGGGTGTCCTTCCATGCAGGGTTGTGCTGGGGTCTCTGCAGGAACCTGGGCAGGGGGGGACAGGCAGGTGACCCTATCATTTGCAAATGATACCAAATTACTCATGGCAGTAAAAGTGACCTTATGAGGCTGAGCAAGCAGGTGTTCAAGTGGCAGAGGAGATCTATGCAAAGGGATGCAAAATCCTTGTTTTACATAGAAAACAGGGGAGCCAAATGAGACCCTGAGCAGACAGCGCTGTGGAAATGTTATCTAATGCAAGGAAGTGAGCAGAAATCTCAAATTGAATGCTAGGAGTTACTAAGAGAGGAAAAAGTGAACAGATCAGGAACAAGAAATTGTGCCATGACACAAACTCATGGCAGCCCCAGCTCAAGGACTGTGCACAGTTTGGGTCCCTCCATCTCAAAGATGTGCCAGCAGAAGTGCAGAAGGTCCAGAGCAGAGGCGTGGGGTTAGCAGAGTCATGGCAGAGCTTCTGGGTGAGCAGGACAGGATTCTCCAGGCTGGAAACGGGACAACCGAGGATGGAGGTCTGCAAAATAACAGAGGACTAGAGGGGATGGAAAGAGAAAAAACGCATCTTCCTACACAAGAGGTATCAGATGAAGGTAGTAGGTGCACGACCCAAAACCAGAAAACTGAATCTTTTTTCGCGCAGTGTGCAATTAGGCTGCAGCAGCTCCTGCTGCAGGATGCTGTGGTTGCTAAAAGCTAAGCTGTATGCAGCAGGCAGCCAGACAGGGAGGGAGAGGGGGCAAGAGGAACACAATAACGTCGAAGGCTCTTAAATACAGACACCACTCTGGCTTGGAAAATGTGTAAGCCACAAATTACTGGTGTCTGGGAGAGTATATGGGGGTGGATCACGCTTCTCCCATCCCTTCTGCATCTATTCTGGCCACCGTCAGGGAGTGGACACTGCGCTGGAGAGATGTTTGGCCTGACCCACGCAGCTCTCCTGCACCCGTTCCCAGACTCCCCAGCTGTTTGAGGCTCGTGGATTGTGTCATTTGGCTCCATACTATCTGAATTTTGTGTTTATTTTAATAATTTTGATGTAGTGTCCAGAGGTTCAGGAGAAGCAGTGAGTGCCTCTATGGAAGGTCACCCTCAGGCTCTGCCAAACCTCAGTCGCACTCATTTTCGAGCTCAAAAGCAGTTCTGAGAAGTCAGATTGGTAAATCAGTCTTCTCATAGTTCTTCCCCAAAAATATCTTCTGTGCACTTTCTTCTTGTCACCCAGCAGAAAAACAAAACAAGGCTGATACTATGTTAAATATAGAAAATGTCTTCACAAAAGAGGAAACTGCACTTATAAATTCAAGTCAACTTTAGCTAACCAAAAACTCCCAAATCTTTTCACTGTGGAGTTCTGGTTTCATGGGAGCCTGGAGCCCTGCCTCCCGTCCCTGTGTGCAGCTAGGACATGTGTTTATGCTCCAGTCATGTCAACAAGAACAAACATCCCGAGCAAGCATCACTTCTTGGTTCAATGCCTTGAGAAAGCAGAGCCTTGTGGGAAATTCCAGCCTTGCCACAGGCTCTTGGAAGGCCTCGCTTCCCAGGAAGCAACACAAAAATGTAGGTCCTCAATGCCAATAAGCTTCAGACTGGGAAGGACCATCCAGTGGCACAAGGAAATTCCCGTCCTTCCACTCTGCTCTTATCTGGTCCCTGGCAGGGACTTTGGCTGTCCCATCTGGTCCCATCCCAGCGTGGTATGTGGTGAAGAAAACAGACTCCTGATTTGAGGAGATGCAAACCCCTCTAGTCTACTCTTAATTATGTTTTCCCTCTCTTTGTTTGCTCCTTCTCTTAGTGCAATAAGTCAATGTTTAAAAATTACAGGAAGATAAGAGTGTTCTTCACCCCGGCTCTCCGCTCCATCAGCCTCCCTGTTACACCATGCTTGGGAAAAAAAACTCTTCAGATGAAGTCCACAGAGCCTTCACCTCCTATTTCTTCTCAGGCGGGTAAGAAGTCACGAGCACATAAGCACTCAGACAAGCTATCAGTAAGCTTGGCCTGGCCACAGGGCTCACAGGATGATGGCACTGCTGGAAGGGGACTCTGAGGGCCTCCAGTCCACCTTCCCATTCAAAGCAGGACCATCGCCAGTTCAGGTCAGCCCGTGGTTTTGCCTAGCAAAGTCTTGAAAACCTCTAAGTGGAGAGTCCACCACCTCTCTGGGCTGCAGCACCTCCTAGGGAAGAAGTTTTTCCCTGATGTAGAACCTGAACTTTACACAACCTGTACCCTTTTCCCCTTGGTGTATCACCTGCTGCTACTGAGAAGAGTTTAACTGTCACCATTGTAACCACCCTTCTTGTAGGTTACTATCAAATTGTCCTTTATCTTCCTCTTTGCCAGGTTAAGCAAGCCCAGCTTCTGCAACCTCTGTTCATTGGCCACTTGGTCTAGACCCCTCAGCTGGACCTTCTCACTGGCAACATGTCCATTACTGGGGCAACTCTCTCCCGCATGTGTTTTCAGGACTTCGGTGGAGATCCTTCTGGCCAACAACTGTGGTTTTCCAAAACTAGTGGCTGTCAGAGGACAGGCTGCTGCCCCTGTCTCCAAGCCCCCTGATGTCGGCTCCCAGCACAGCCCTGGGGGAGATGCTGGAGGTTTCAGCCCAGGCTCAAGGATGGCCTTTGCTGGTGGTGTCTAGTGTCAGCACCTCGGCGGTGCAGCCGTGCTGCCCTGCCTGTGCTGGCAGCCCCGGGGGAACCTGGCCAGCAGAGAAACTTGTGCCCAGCCCTCACTTACGGCCAAGAGGGAGGTACCCACTGCATCCTATCTGAGGCGAAAGGGGAATTTCATCAATGCTAAAACCATAGCAGTCCAGCAACGTGCAAAACATTTGAGGCTAACATAAACATCTCTGCATTTATGAAAATGAAAATCAGATGGTGTCTAAGTGAAACCAGAGTGTTTTTCCTTTGGGGCAGCGCTTTGTCATTTCTCCATGGATGGAGGAGTTGCTCCTCTGGGAAGAGCACGGCTTTTCCAACCAAATGACTCAAGCCATGCTCTGCCTTCGTTGGTAGCTACAGCTTTGCTTTGACATAGTCCTTAAAGCATGCAGAAATATGAGCTTGCGTCATGCCTGGCAGCTTTGACTGTTTCCAGATGTTTTGGGGAGACACACGATTTCCCAGAATCACTGCTTTTCCCGCATCCTTCCAGCCATGCCAGACCTTAAATACAACCCCAGCACTCTGCTGGGTTAGGAGAGGGAAAGCCCTAAACACATACCTTAACCCCAGAGGGTTTGGCAGCTCAACCTCTGCTAAAGACCAGGACACAGGCGACCTAGACACCAGCTTGGGTTTATTTGCACGGCCTTGCAGCGAGACAGGACAAATCCCCTGCACTGCTGGGACACTCATGACAAAACGTGGCAGGACAGGTAGCAGCAGTGCCGCAGCTTTAAAATGGAAACTGAGGCACAGAGCTGCTGTCTGGCAGCTCTTCCCAGGGCCATGCGCCCATGTGCCGAGGTCTCCCCGAGCATCCTGCAGCCTTTTCAGCCCGAAGCTCAGCTGCAGAAGTGATTTATCTGGACTTCACCCACTCAGGATAGTTCCCAAAACAGCCCTGCCCTGCCCCAGAGGCTGGCAGCATCAGAGGCACCCACGTGTGTGAGGCAGCCTGGCTGCCCTCAGCCTCTGGGCTGTCCTCCTTCTCAGACCTCTTATACCCCCCAGTCTGCTATTTTGGAGGGACCCCTTTTCCTTCCAGGGGCCCCTACTCTGCTGCCCGCCCCCGCTGCCTTCCAGCGAGGCTCGACCTAGCCATACCTGTGGGCTGCCCTGCTTCGACCCCAGGGATGCCTCTCGTGAGCCTGAGCCTCCACGGATGCCTTGGGAAGTGCTCCTCACCCCGGCACTGAGTATGCAGGGCTCAGCACCGCTTTCCTGATCCCCTTCTTCACGGGGATCAGGAGAGAAAGGATCCGGCCCTGGGCACCAGGAATGGAGAGACCGGAGAGACGCCAATTCTCGGGACAGGAGGAGCTGGAAAAATGAAGGTGGGGGCAGGTTGCAGCAGATGCAGATGTGACAGGAGAGACCCCGGGGCAGGTCAGTCTAAGGGGAAAGTGGAATTTAGAGGAGCAGGAAGCTCCTCAGGAAATAATATTAAAGGCACAAAAAATCTCCAAGTGCAGAAGGAGGATGTGCAGTGTGATGGGAATTCAGCTGAATCATAAATTCCTTAATCCCCTGAAGTTGAAGAAGGAATTACAGAAAGAAAACAAGTTATTCAGATTCCAGGAGATTCATGTAAAACTGTGGCAGAAGCATCTGGGGAGCAACTGGAAAGCCGAAGCGCAGACGCTGGTACCGAGGGATGAGAAGCACCAGGGGAACACAACTGGAAGTGCTGGGAGGTGGCACTTGCTCCAGCGGCAGCCTTGGCTTAAGCAGCCTCTGTCACCCCCCATCACCGCTGCCCCCTCCCAGCCCCCCACAGCTGCACTAGCACCGGGGGGGGACATGCAGTGGGGACTGCTTATGCCAACGACCCTGCCAAAAAATAAATTAAATAAGATAATGCTAACAAACTGTGCGTCCAACTGCAGCCTAAATAAACCTGAGGCTTCCAGAGGTGGATTTCATCCACCTACCTTGTCCCAGCACAGCGTGTTTGGAAAATTGGTCAAAGCCATCTCACAGCCATCCACCACGATGGCCAAGAGGGAGGTGGCTCCCTGGGCAAGGGCAAGCAGTGCTGATCTTAAAAGAAGAGGAGGAATAAGCCCTGCGGTTATTTCCTGGAAAAATATTGGTAGAATTAAGGAGTTTTAAGCATAAGAATGATACCAAGGCAATACACCAAGATTGTTTTAATCAAATCTGTTCTCCATAAACCTATTTGCTTTCCCTCCATGGCAGGAGTTTCTCCTCCCTGAGAGCAGAGCATCTGCAGATGTTGGGACTCCTTACTCTAGTAAGGTTTTTGACACCATCTCAAGTATCATTTGTGTAAATAAGCGAGGTAGGGACCATGGTCCCTGTCGGTGCCAAGTACTGCCTCTGACAGTGGCAGCAGGGACGAAGCAGCGGAGCAGCAGGGGTGTCACTGCTGGCCATGGCTTGGTGCAGGTCTGGGGAGCATGGCATATCTCTCCTGGCATACAGACCTCGGGCTGGGGGTCTGCTCTTGCAAAGCTCCTGGGAGGCAGACACAAAACTGGATGGAGATTCATGATCAGAGCAAAACTGCATGGGGTGTTGAGTTTGAGTCCCCAGGAGTCTGGTCTGAGCCAGGCTCATTAATGATTTGGATGCTGAAACGCAGAGGATGCTCACAAGAGCTTCAGGGACTGCAAGCGTGGTGGCCAGGGATAGGGGACAGGATCTGATCTTGCAGTTATCTAGAAAAAAAAAAAAAAATCAATAGGATGCAATTCAACCAGAACAAGAACAGCATACGGCAATGACACAGAAGTAAATGACTGCACAAATATAGGGAGGAAATCGCCCCTTCAGTAATAACTCTGCAAAAACCCAAATACTCTGGTGTAATGAAAGGTTATGAACGGGTTGTGTCAACACATTGCTGTGAAAAAGAAAACCTCTAGCTGGGACTTGCAAAAAGGAGTGACACCTGGGCAACACGGAAGGAAACTCTCCTGCTCCAGCTGTCATCGTTGGAGCTCGGCTACTGTGCAGTGTCCACTCTTGGCACTCCAGAGCCCAAAAGACAAGAGAGAGAATGACTGACAGTCCAGAAGTGTGAATCTGAGTAAGCACTGAAGGAACCAACATAGATTAATTTAGGAAAGACAGTGGGGCTAGACAAGATGTTGGCCTTCAAACAGGTAAACAATGCTTCTAGAAAGAAATGCAATAGGGGCAAGAGAAGGGAATGGAAGGGAATGAAAGCGAATGGAAGGGAATGGAGGGGAAGTGAAGGCAAGGCAAGGCAAGGCTGTCTTCAGGGAAATTCAGCTCCACACTGGCTTTGGTCCCAAGCCCTGATTGCGTGATGGCAGCTCTTCCCCAGTCACTCTCAGGAAATCGTTCGCTCAAGGCTTCCTCATATATTGTGAATGCACAAGGTTTGCTGGCAGCTCCGCAGTCCCCCGGGGCCCTGGTTTTTGAGCAGGCAATAGGGGAAACAGTGCCAGAGCTCTGCCCTCGAGCCCCCGTGCGCCCCACAGGACATGGGCACTTGGCTCCTGCAGTCACCGGCACCTCTTCTCCCTCCCCGCAACAAGTGTCTGATATACAGAGACATTTCCCCATGTGCCCACACAGTAATCCCGGCCTGTGTGGCTATCAGGTGGTCTTGAGGAAAATATCTCGGTTGTGACTATTTTTAATTATGATCTCGTAGCCTGAGCACTGCCTGCCTGGGCCTGTTTTGTTTAAGAAGGAGCCAAGAGGGAGCTGCTGACAGGGTTGGTTATCAATGACCATGCAGGACATAAAACAGAGCAGAAAGCTCCCCGTTACATCCCCACCGGCCAGGGCCAGCCTCTATAAAGAAACCACCATAGGTTTGGGCTTTGATTTAGTGCACCCTGTTTCTCATGGTGTTTCTCCCCTTGCAGCGCAGACTCCTGCTATGGGACCCCCCCAGGACTGAAGAAGCACCAGCAGCAAATGCCGTGCACTGGGCACAGGGCTGAGCAGGGGCCAAGGGACAGCTAGGACAGCTGCAGCCCCAGGATGAGCAAACCCCACTGCGGCAGGGGAGCTTGGCTGCAGGGCTTTCCCCCTGCAGGGAAGGAACAGGCTCCAGCTGGGGAGCCTCTGAGATCAGGTGAGATTTGGCCACAGGGCAGGGCCAGGATGGGGAGAGACCTGGCACAGTGGTTTTGCCATGGCTTAGGCCCCAGGGAGGAAAGACGAGCGAGCTGGTGGGGATTTTACAGGAGACATAAGTGTAAGCACCACGGGAGAAGGAAGCACATCTGCAGTGGCCCCTTTGCTGCAGCGCAGAGCTGCTCCCAGTGCTGAGCCCTGCTCTGCGTTACCCTAGCATGAGACGGCGGGGTGAGCCTGCCGGCGAGGGGCTCTGCAGCCCCCCGAGGGCTGGGGGGCAGGGAGCCCACCCCAGGGCCGGCACTGGGTGTTTGGGCAGGACACAATTTATGTATCAGGCTTGCAGCGCTCCAAGCAGCAGGCAGATTTGTCCCCGCAAGCAAGTCCAGCTCCGCTGCCCTGTGTTTTTTAAGCTGGAAGACGGTGGGACTGGGCTGAAGAGTAACAGCTACCAGCTAGCAGTGGGGTGACTGCCTGGGGTAGAGCAGCGGGGCAGGACGGTTCGGCCCCCGCCTTCCCCCAGCAGCGAAGGGCAGGTAGGAAAGCGGCCGCAGGTCACAGCGGCCCCCAGCATCCCCCCGGGGCGACGGGCATCCCTCCCACGGGGCA
>NW_009215674.1:0-215 GCF_000690835.1 Fulmarus glacialis
CCGCCACCAGCCACCAGCGCGTAATGGAGGGGGGGGGAAAGCCGCCGTAATTGTTTTCCCCTGCAGATGTTGTCCTGGTATTTAAAGGACTAAATCCCAACTTCCAGGCACACAGCTGGGGTATGTTGTATCCTATCAATTCATAACAAGGAGGCATTCTGGAAAGACTCGCAAGGATATTTATTTTAAAATGTGTGCTGAAAAGATATATGCCG
>NW_009215674.1:248-809 GCF_000690835.1 Fulmarus glacialis
TCTAAGCCAAAATGGCACAGTTCGAGTTGTGAACAAATGGTTTCCAGAGAATAGCTCTTTTCTCTTTCTTTTCTCTGCAAAAAGTTTGTTTGAAGTTCCCGGAGTTTTAAATGTTAAATAATATTAATACCAAAAAGAATACTCCGGGGCTTCTTGTTTTAATTTTGAAGGGCTGGCATGTGTGGTTTCTTCCTTTCTTCCTTTCTTTCTTTCTCTCTCTTTCTCTTTCTCTTTCTCTCTTTCTTTCCTTCCTTCATTCTTTCTTTCCTTCATACTTTCTTTCCTTCTTTCTCCCTTCCTTCCTCCCTTCCTCCCTTCCTCTGTCTCCCCTCCTTTTTCTCTCTCTTTCCAAACGGACTGTGTTAGGGATATTGCTGTTGCGCGTAAAAGAAATAAATAACCCAATAAATAAAGCAGGCTCCTGCTATGACAAGTTCCAAGCCAGAGCAACACTTTACGAGTTAAAAAAGCCCTTGAGGAAAAAGGAAAAAAGGCAAAAGGGTTTAATAACAGAAACGCTGTCAGTTGCGGAGGTGTGGGGCGGCGGCGCAGGGCGCACCT
>NW_009215675.1:0-323 GCF_000690835.1 Fulmarus glacialis
GTGGGACAAACCACGGCCGTGGGGTGAACCGGGGCCACGGCGCGAACCCAGGCCATGGGGCAAACCCGGCCGTGGGGCGAACGCCAGTGCTTGGCCCTAAGCCCCCCGGGCCAGCCAGCATCCCCTGATGGGACCTTCTCCTGGCACCGTGGGTCAGGCGTTAGCGAGGGTGTTTTTGGGGAGGCATGGGTCTCGCTGCTTTTGCCCGGTGGTCCGCAGCAGTCCCGTATGAGGAAGATGGCAGGAATGTCACCTGTAATAAACACTGGGCTTCAAGCTCAGGCGGTGGTGCTTGGAAATAAAATAATGCACCTAAACACTGG
>NW_009215675.1:400-1046 GCF_000690835.1 Fulmarus glacialis
CTGCCGTTCCGCAGCCACACCAAGTTTTAGCTGACCTTCTGAAATCTTTAGGCGAGTAGCCTTTATCAGGCCATTTTTGAAACTTTGAATAGGCTAAGTATTTGCTTTGGGGAGTTACAACTTCTCATGGGCCAGCCAGCTGATAAGAATTTTAGATGACCTTGTTTAAGCGGGGGGGTGTGTGTGTGTGTGCTACAATTAAATTCATACCTGTGCCATCCCCTCTCTGTGACAGTCCGCTGCTCAGCCAAGCACAAACGCGCTCCCCCGCAGCCTAAAACTAACCTGGAGGGGAAAACACCTCATCCTGAAGTCGCTCACGGTTATACTTCTTGTGTGTGTAGACATGGCTGATAATGAAAGTGATGATAATGTGTCTATTTTTAACCTCTGTCATTTCTTTGAAATGTTTTTGCCCCAGTGCTTTTTTTTTTCTTAAAAAAAAAAAGTACATTATTTCTAACAACAAAGTCTTCCCTGTGACACAACCCAAGGAATTCCTAGAAGCTGTATCCCAATTTGGAGGGCCAGAAGGCTCTGACAAAGGTGTAGCATGGCCTTTACAAACACAGCACTGCCAGTGATTTTATTTCTGCATTTTCACTATCAAAATAGGAAGCGACGGTGGAATTTGTACTGCCAAACG
>NW_009215675.1:1072-5782 GCF_000690835.1 Fulmarus glacialis
GGCCACATGCTGGCGATACCTGACAAAAGATAAAGGCAGGCTTTACGTTTGAGGTTTACTTTGCGCTGCGCGCAAGTGCCGCAGCCTGACCTGACTTCCTCTACGTAGCCCTTCTCCTTTCCACAGCTCTGCGCTTCGGATGGCTTTATTCATTATTGAACGCAAACGGGTTTGGAGGCACCGAAGTGCTTGCCTGTAGCTTTCTTTTTCCCCACGGAAGGTGGTGGGAGTTTATTTACACCTTGATGTTGTAATTTTGCTCCAGAGCAGATCGGCAGCGCGCGTTTCTGACATCTTGCTGCGCCGTGCTCTGGAATAACGATACGCATCACCGTACGCACGACCCGCAGCATCGTGTCGATTCATCCAAACAGAACTTCTGTTTGAGCGTCAACTCGGGCGTTAAATCTTGCCCGCAGTCTTCAAAGAAGATCGAAGATGACAAAAGCCCCGTTACAGTTTGACTGTTCGGTTTAACTGAACGGTGGGAATTTTGCAGTGCTTTGCTCTCTGCTAAACAAATCCTGTTAAACACTTCCAGTTTTGTTCTTTTCTTGCTATTAAAAGTGAGGGCAGTCTACTCCGAGTGCTAAAGTAAGCAGAGTTTAATTTATTCCGTTTTATCTTTTCTTCGTATAGGAGCTCTTTCTAATTTAGTTTGTGTATTTAATTGAAGGATAAAGTACAATGTAAATGGCTGATAGGTATTGCCACATTCCTGAGCTAAGTTTAGGTTTCTTCTGTCCCTGGAAGCCGAGATCCTAACGGGTCAGCAGCGCAGGAAGAAGACTACCTATCTTCAGACTGTTAGAAAAACTTCGTTTGGCAGCAGCATGAAAAAACACAAAACTTTGCAGATTCATTTTAGTCGCTGTTGAGTTTCCCACTGGGTCTATATGGCAAACTTCTGCTGGCACAGCTCTGTCCGCGAACGCTGTGACGAAGTGTGACCCGTGACTGACATAGCTGTGCCAGCAGAAGCCCCAGCTGTGGAAGCAGTTATCGGCAAAAGTGCACTTTTACTGATATAGCTTGTTTTCAATTTTAAAGGGTGTTTTTCCCTATCCTGGTAGCAGGGCTGCTGCCAGTAAAGCACCGTGCTCCCAGGGATGTAGTGTAATCAGACATTTATTTGCCTGGCTTGGAAGGGACGACTGCTCAGGGTGTATTTTCTGTGTGCGGCTCTCCTCTTCCCATCCACGGTGTGCAGGAGCTCGATCACATTTGCAGTGGGAATTCTGTCGTGGAAGTAAGTGATGTTATGGCTGCTACTTGTTTTGTTTCCATCCAAAGGTGTTTATAAAACTTCCATTTCATGTGTTAAGCTGGGATTTTTTTTTTTTTTTCTTTCCATGTGGACTGTGGTTGTTTTTCATTAACAATCTTGTTTTTGCAAAGAGCAAGGCAGGCTTTTGACCAAGTCTGCCAGGCAGTATTACCATTTGCCAATAGTAATATTTAGCTTTCACACCAGTCTTACAAGAAATAACCTAGAAAGTGATTCCAAGGTGTGTGTGGACTCTGGTAGTAAAATGAAAAGGCACCATTGGAGAAAAAATAATTAATTTCCACACTGGGCTAAATCTTTACTTAATTTTAATCTAAAACACTGAGAAGGAAAACTTACATTCCACTAGATTGCAGCAGCCGCTGTCTTTGTTGTTCAGAGTCAATGTGCACCAATGGGGAGGTGTATTTCTTTTTTCTTATTAAAACCTTTCCGAGGCCATTCTGGTTTTAAGTGATAAAATTATAAACGTGCACAATTTTAGAGCAAACTTTGTTTAACTGCAAAAAAAAAAAATACCGCTTAGATCAGCTTTAATCTGTTGGACGCTTTTGGGTTACTTGGGTTTAAAGGGAGAGATAAATACAAATAAATGGTTTGCTTATTATGTATTGGAAAGAGTTTTTGGGATGCTGAAACAGCATTCGAGGCACTGGATGTAACCTGATTTGCAGAATACTGAGAAAGCAAATGTAACAGTGGAGCTTAGTTGTTTGGAAGCCTAAGATGGCATTTGAGAAAACTTAAAAAAAAAGTTGAAATATGTCTTAGGCACATTTAGATTCAGGAGGATTTGCTGTGGATTTACTACTTTAGAGTATTAAATGCTAAGCCTCTTGTAATATTTTATTTTTTTTCCCCCCAAATTCTGTGGTCCTCTTGATGATAGCCTGTAATCAAGGTTTGGGTCCCTGTTACTTGCTTTCTTTAGTTTAACAGAGTGTTTCTCCTGTCTCGAGCAGATTTGCTAGCGCCGTAAAGATATAGATAGCTCTCCTCTGCGTTTGTCTGCGTCCACTGGTGGCTCAGGCTGGGGGAGCAGGCTGCCTTTAATGCTGCACTTACCTTGCTCAGGACACCCAGCTTTGGAAAGCTGTGTAGAAATAGTGACTAAATCCGAGAGCTGTGCATTCTCCTCCGTTTATCAGTTATCAGTTAACATACGTGTCAAAACATGCAGCAAGTTATTTTGATGGTGCAACTGTCCCAGCTGAGCTGATTGAACTTTTCTGGTGCCGGAAGGGGAAGTGCTGCTCCCAGCCCTGCCACTCATTGGACCCTGTGCTGAGCCAGTTTCCCTCTCTAACCTGACAGTAAATAAATAAACAAAACAGGAGATGGAAGCTGCAAAGCATTCGTGTTTTTTTAAAAGTGTTGATTCTTACATCAGCAGTGACAGTACTGTGTAACTTCACCGTTTCATTAATTCTTTAGGTTTCAGTGATTTGTCTGTACAGCTTTTCCATCTCACCTGTAAAGATAAAAGCAAAGGCTTTTTAGGACATTTCTTTATCGATATCTTTAGCTAGTGACAATGTTTCTGAAATTCTCTTGCTCTCCTTCCCCATCTTAAAAGGCTTGTGCATCTCAGGTCTGTGTCAGCAAATGTCACAGGTGTACCTTCCGCTTCAAGACCCCCTCTTCCCCCCAAAAACAAAGATCAAACAACTCAGAGGGGACAAAGCAAACTCTGAACTATCCCACAGGAGATGGCACGAAGATTTTATATGCACAGGATTTACCGGATCCGTTTGTGCCTCTTTCCGGAGTGCCTTGGAGTAGATGTCAAAGAGCAAGGTGCAGAGAGGACTGTGTGAGGCTTTAGCTGAACACGCTGTCTGGCTTTGTTTGAAGCTTGGTAAATTCACAAAAAGGCTACGTGACAGCTACCTGTAATGGCAAGGTACTGGACGTGACTTGGCTTCTTTTATTTGGGAGAAAACTCCTCTGAGAATTCTAAACAAAAAAAAAATCCACCAAAAAAACCCCCAACCCAAACAGAAATTAAAAAAAAAAGAGCAGCACTGGAAGAAAATCTCTCCAGAAGAATTGCTGTGGAATCCTGTTTAGAAGAACAACTTCTGCAGCCGCTTGCGCATCTCCCTACAGAGGATCAAGAAGTGACTTAACAGTGCTCAGACACTACCAGAAAGCTTTCCCTCCAGGGTTTGTGAGGATGTCATTGAAAATATGATTAAAGGTAGGCAGAAATGCCTTACATGAGGCAGAAATGCCTTATATGATGTTCTAGAAGAAACAAATTTTATCCCTTTGAAGGGGAGATGTTAAACCAGCACTGATAAAAATGCTCCAAGATGAAGAAAAAACAGCTACAAACAATTTTAGCTACAACTCCTGTGCAGTCAGTGAACACAGATTTTTGAAGTCATACGAAGTCAGCACCTAGGGCCAAGGAACAGAACCCCATTTAGCCATTGTGTGTCACGCACACAAGTAATTTAACTAAAGCTTGTAACCTGCATGTGTACACAAGGAACAGATAAGGCTGTGTGTGTTCGCCCTTACTGTGGCATTTCCTGATGTAAATGATTAATGGCGGTTTATGATTGCACGGCATTGTAGCTGTTTATGCTTAGCATTTAGCTAAATGGTTTATTGTCTTTCACATTCTGCTCGCCTGTAAAGGAGCTTTATGTTTTCTCTGAGAAAGGTCTATAAAATGAGATTAAAAGGGCTGGAGGGCTCTATCTGCAGATTTCCTAGGATATCAAGTCTGTGGTATAGGAGCATATTTTAAATAAACTTAACACTGCGCATACATTGTCCGCAGGCGGATTTCACAGATTTACGACACAGTCCTGTTAACAAAGGTGCTCAGACCATCTACGCTAGCAGCAGAGAAATGAAGTAATCTTCCCTTTTGAAACTTCCACTTTGAGCACAACAGTGAGAGTAGGGCCAGAGGAGAGAGGAGGAGGAGGGGTTTTTGCTCATTGCCTCGCTGCCAAAAGCGAGTTGAGGCTTGCTTGTGACACTGATGGTTAAAAGCGGCAGTGTCAAAAATAGTCATCTCGGGATCAAAACGGCAGCACTGCTGTCTGGCTCCACGGGAACTCTTATACTATTTTACTTGTCCCGACAAAGTGTCCCTCTTGCCGACAACAATGATCAGGACGTGTTATTGAGGAATAAAGATGACAACCCTCAGGCGGGGCCATATACTTACTGAGTCCATGGGGTGATGGATCTTCAGAAGGGTTTTGGGGTTCCCCCCCCTCCATTTGCACCTTTGATTGTTTACAGACATGAACCCACTAACCCTTCAGAGCACCCTGCCATCATCCCCACTGATGTTAATCAGGATTATTCGTTACCCTAAACCAAGCGTAAAGGCAAACCTATTGTGCCCTCGGCTAGGAGCAGCAGGACTTTTTATGGCTGGGGAAATACTTGAGGCAGCG
>NW_009215675.1:5813-10452 GCF_000690835.1 Fulmarus glacialis
CCGTGGGCCTTGACCCTTCCCAAGTTATGCACCCACCTGTGATCTCCGGAGGCCTGTGTTGCAAAGGGGAAGGCAAACCGAAGCTCCCGACTAAGGGTCCTTTATCCTGGCCACCAGTCCTTATACAACTACTACTGCAAGTCGAAAGCTCTCCAGTCTCCTGCTTACAACCACCTGAAACTAAAAACCCAATTAAACTATCTTAAGTGCTTTTTAAAGGCAAAAAGTATTCATGGGCTGACGCAGCTCTGCAAGTTGCAGAAGAGAGAGGAATGTTTAGCCTTGTGTTGCTGCAGAGGGAGGTTTTGTTGTCCGCTTTTGGGGCAGGCAGGGAGAAGGAAGGTCTCAGGAAAAGCGAGGGGGAAAGGGAATTGCCTTCTGCTTAGCAATACACACGCTATGGGTCACACCTACAGATAGAAGGGATACGTAGCCTTCACCTTACGGGGTCCCGGTATTTAAAAGGGAGCTTTCCCCATGTAAAAATTGGCTTTGGTTTTCTTTTTAAGATATTTTGACAACTCCAGAAGCCTGCTTCACTGGCAGATCATTTTGAAAAGGAGGTGGTTTTTGACCTCTTTGCTTTTGTGTCAGGATCCATCCAACGTATTTTTTTAGTTCATGAGATTTCACAAGTACGAGGATAACTACAAAAAATACCGCTTTTGGTCAAGCTGTTAATAATAACCAGCTGAATTAATTGACTGGGTCCTTTTCCCCTCTCTTTTCAGGAATGCTTCCATCTGACTGAACATCTTTGTGCCTTCTAATCACAAATTAGTTCTGCTTTTTTTTCTTGCTAAGAAATCAATCCAAAGGCCCTCTCGGAAGGTTCTGGCTTGGCTTTAAGTACGTAGAGGGAGAAGCATGTTGAGGAAGACTTCCTTCTGCAGATTTTTAGCTGGTTTTCTCCACATAATACTTGCAGGAAAATTGAGAAGGGGAGAAAGCAGAAAACATACTTTGTATGCTTTGCTGGATATTACCATCCTGTGTTTTGTAAACAGCGGAGTGGAAAGGTCTGGCAGGTTTTTAAGTTGTCAGCTCTGCCTGCAGCTGTTCCTGCTCCTGGTGCTTAACGCTAAGATTTCATGGCCTAAAAAGGTATTTGAGAGCTTCCGATGGAAAGGTCCCATTCAAGCCTTTGTTTCTTCCATGTAAGCTAGGGAGTTTGCTCTTCGGGGGTGGAGGTGAACGTATACCCGAGGCTTGCTTGCCGTACGTACTTATGTGAGGTCAGTAAGCTTTTCGACAGCACAAGGGGTGCTTATCTCCCTCAAATAAACGTCTTGTATCTTGAGTCAGCCTTGACACGTGGAGAATATCCTTTGCTCTTCTTGTTGCTTCAGGCTGAGAGCTGGAGCAGAATGAAAACGCTCGGAGGAAAGCGTAGAGCTCTCACCCTGTCATCCGCGGGGAGAAACGCAGATAGGAACCGCTACCAGCGCTGTGAAATTGCCAGCGTTTCCTGGCCTTTCGGAAAGGGTTGGTTCACTCGCTTCTTGTCGGAGCACGTATCGGTACGCGCCGCTCAGCCCTTGCACACGTGACGCGGGCTGCTGCAAGAGAAAGCTTCCTGCTGGTACAGATAGCAAACTTCAGACTGATTTGCAAGGGACATAAAAGCAGCATAGTTGTCAGAAGCTGTGCTCTCCAGGTAAGAGAAAACACTCTTCCTTGCATTTTCCTAGACTCATGCAACTTGCAGCTCCTGGCAGGAAAAGGCCAACTGGGGCAGTGCTGCATGTAGTTCCAGAAAACTGGTTACTGCTTCCTTAAAGTTCAATTTATATTTATTCTGTTACATGAATTTACAACTGGCCCTGGAAGTGGGAGAGAGCTAGCACAGGATGAATTATCCACCCAGCAGAAATTTCCATTTGTGAACGCCTTTCCTCTAATCCCTTTTTGTTTTGGAAAGTTAAGAAAGCAGAAGGAAAACGGGGCCAGACGACTTCTCACATACCAGAATATAGTCACAAGTGCCAGGAAGAGTCGGGTTCAGACCGTCAGATGGCCCTTGGCTTGCAATTTTTCCTCCAGCCAAATTACATTTTACTTTTGAGAGTAGTTCAATCTCTAGGCTCATCTTTGTACCTGTGCAATGATCCTCTTCCTTCTCCTTCTTAGTCTGGAGCCAAAGATTGTGAAGGAGTGGAGTTCATCAGATAAATTAGGAGTCTTTTGAGTGGCTGAGATAAGCACATATATAAAGCATTTGAGACCTGTGGACAGAATAGGAGGGTTGGTTTTTTTTCAACAGTACTAAGATCTCTTCGCAATGTCTCGGATTGCAAGGTTATAGCCTTTTTGCAAACTTAAGTAACGAAGTTTGAGTGAGGCTATGACCTTAGGATATCTGTTTCATTCTTTGATCTCTTTTTTGGTGTATGGCTTGACTTGAAGACTGCACAGTGACTAGTCCTGTGATGAACTGCAAGATGTTTTTCTGCCTGCTCTAATAACCCCTAGGTGCTGCCGAACAAAGCTCCCAATCCATGTAAAGGTGCTACCACTCAATTTTAAATTGATGGCCGTTTATTTCATGGCAGCTGCAGGTATGGACAAAACAACCCTGGACGTGTATGCAGGGAGATGAGTATAACTCAGAAGTATTTTCTACTTGGAAAATTACGTGTTTTAAAACCTCAAGCTGTCAACAATGCTACAGCATTCCTGAATCCGTACCTGCCTCTTCCGCATACCCACTGTGTCTGTGCTCTTGCTTTAGGCTCCGTTTCTGTAAAGCAGCGGTGTGCGCGCAACCCAGCGGTGAGTGATGCTTGGTAGGACCGGGGCTTCGGATTGTATGTCTCTTCTTTAACTTCCTTTCAGAGATCATTATCTTCTTTGCAGGTTTATACAGTACTTAGTGTCGTGAGTACTAGGTGGACTCCTAGCACCTCAGTGCCTTGAAAGCAAGCCTCAGAGCTGCAGCTCTTCTGACGGTGCCCGATGGCTTGCGTAACTCCGAATCCGCAGCAAAAGACCGCGACCAAAACCCAGCGCTATGGGGAGGGAGGGGGGGACCACAAGGAAGCCTTTGCAAACATAAACATTAGGGTACTCTTGAATTAACGTCTCACATGCTAGCATATTAAGAAATAACAGAACTGACCTGTTTGAAGAACTTCAGCAAAAGTTGCCAAAGGTATTCCTTGGTTAGGAAATGCATGCACTTTAGATGAAATCCCTTCAAGTGGCTGAACAGAGGCATCCACCCAAGTTCAACCGATCTTCTGGCAGAGGAACAAGTGCAATTCATGTCAGCTCTTGGCCGTGCCCCCAGCATATACCTCAGGGTTTATTCACGTATGGCCTACTTCCCTCTGATAAATTAAATATTACAGTGATTGTCCTGGGCAACAGAACTAGCCTTCTGCTAATTTTGGTTCAGAGAGCAGGATACCTCCTGCACTGGGTAGCGTCTTGACCCACTGGAGATCACAGCTCTCGCGCGTCTTGTTGCGGTCAGATTTCATAGATGCTCCTAGTTTAACCTCCAGATACCCGCATCTCACTGCTCTCTTAGAGGTGAATTTCCTGGTCCCCGCAGAGATTGTCTTGGGCTACTGTTGCTGTAGTTTCTCATTGTCCACCTTGCTGGAACGTAGCTAGAAGGGTACGTGTTACTCGTCAACATTGATTTTAAAACTAGATCTAGCACTTGGAAGTTTAAGTATGGTATAAATGCACATGGGACAAATTTGGATAATCACATATTGAAGCAGCTGAACTATCTTTCAGTATCCAAATAATATGCTTTTCTCACACTATCAGGCAAGCTTTTTTACTTCTTTGATTTAAGAAGTAAAGTACATTTAAATATACCCTACCGAGAAAGGGGTTTATGCCTATGAACTGCTTTATTTTAAGGAGATCCCTTTTCTTTCTCCTCCTCTGCAGCATCCTGTGGCCTGTTGAAACTGGGCTGTAATACAAAAAGGATGATTTATTGTGCCAGCAGTTGCAAAACAGTTTCCACTATTGGTGTGTGCTTTTTCCTCTGGCTTTTTTTTTTTTTCTCCTCCTTTCTTTTAAAATCTTGAGCTTTGACTCATCCAAATCTACCTGTAGTTGAACAGGGCAGGCCTCGTAACTTTAAAGCTATCTGAACTAAGTTTTATGGTGGCAGATTTCCCTGTTGTTAATTACTGCTGCAAATAACAGATTGTGAGCGATAAGCTGGCCGTTACCTTTCCATCATATAGGGAGAGCAGATGAAGTGCTGCTGGGCTTTGCTTGTTTTGTTTAAGTGTTGGCAGCCTACCACTTAAGGGGTAAGATAACGTCGTAGCCGCGCAAACTGTCTCATTTGTTCTTTTCTCCTAGCACAAACTTTTCTTTCAAAGGGAAAGGTTATTGATAATTTGAATTGTATTTTAAAGAAAGGAAGAAACGTTCATTGAGAAAACCGCTTCCAATTTGCTGCAGTGGTGCGCGTGAATTAATAATTCTGGTGGAGTTTTGCTCAAAAAAACAGGTCGATAGCTGACTTCTCTCCAATTATTGATCCTGAGGAGTTGAGTGAGACAAGGTGTTGGCTCGGGACAACCTGAATGGGGTCCTTATCATTTCTAAGCAAGTGGCTGAATGAGCTGAGGTGTCAGATTAGGCTTGTCAATAAAACAGCTCTTTC
>NW_009215675.1:10483-25048 GCF_000690835.1 Fulmarus glacialis
AGGGATGCTCACACACCACGACACTGTAAGCTTACTCAGTTCTCGGTTCTCAGTTCTTCAGAGTTCTCCGTCTCCTCGGTCCTATCGCTGTCAAACTGGTACTAGGAAAACCTCCTGCTTTAAGTTGCAGCTGTGCACGGCTGTTTTTCTTCTGTGCCCACAGCCCAGGACAGCGTTTTGTCTTGGTGCTTGCTACTGATCCAGCACTGGCTGCTTCCTTCCCCAGACTCCCGGTGACTTCAGTTCTTAATCCTTTAAGCCGCTCTCTCCTCTATCTCATTAAAAGACCAGCGCTCTCCAGGGGATGGGGCGGCATTGCAAATGGGTCATTTCTTTGAACTAGTGCGGGATACTCGTGTAAATAAATGTACTATGTAAACCATCCCGTTGGGGGCTTCTGATTAGATTTATTTACAGGCTGGCTGTTGAAACTCTTCTTGCCCTATAACAGACCCCTCGTGTGCATCTCTGTTAAGCAGAGCTTTGCTCTTGAGGAGCTACCTACCCTGCGTTTGCAAGTAAACTAGCCCCTAAGAGCTCCTTTGAAAGCACCAAGTATAAAAGGCATCTGCAGACAAAGACAAGTATTACTGTATGACTTGATGCAGATATTCAAGAGTTGTCCTGTACACAATGAGAGGTAACAGACTATTTCAGAGAGAGCAGAAACTGTTCTTTTGGAGTAAGGACTGAAATTTTAATTAAGTAGAGAAATTAAAAATAACTACGTAATGCCACATAGTATTTCCATGCAGTAAATAGTTCAGCTGTTCTTGTAAGTGGGGGTGTGGCATAGAGGAAAAGGAAGGGTGGAAACCTGGATATTCTTGTGTTACCTGTGATTTAAGAGAAGACTCTATACTTCATTTAGAGGAGATGAGGGAACAGGGGGAAATAACTCGTGGGTGGATGTCAGTAGGACAATTAGCATTTCCATCAAGTGAGTGCCAGTTGGCTCTAGAAGTAATCGAACACAGCTCGTTCCCTCCCTTCCCACTCCTCCCCTTGGCTTTTGCTGCTTTTTTTCCTCCAGGGTTTGCTTCTATGACTTTTCTATGCTTCTCTGGGCTTTTACGGTCTTTGTTGAAGCGATAACGTGAAGCCCCCTGGGATTCCACCGCCACTGAATTTACTATCAGCTGCCGGTTCTTGGTTACCTCTTGGCATTTCTCTGTTCCCACCCCCAACCTGAATTCCCCTGCACTCGGGCTCGTGCTGTACGTCAAGTCAGGCAGAGGAGGCGAGAAGCCTCGCAGGATGTGGTTGCTGAGCATTGGCTGCAGCCGGTCGTACATCTTGTTTTGCTTGCCTTACGGGGGCTCGACAGCACATGAGCGGCTCTGCGTCAGCTGAGCCGGTACCCTAACCAGTGTGCCGGGCATAGGCAATTCCTTACTGGAAAGGAAGAAAGCTATGTGGTTAAGGTAGTGGTGACTGTGTTTTCAATCCCTGACAACAGTCCCTTTGTACAACGGCCTCTGGTGGATCCCTACGAACTGCTGCACCTCTCGCACGATGAAGAACTCGCCAATGAACCAAGGGAGGATTTTCTGTGAAACTGTACATGCAAAACTTAAATAGCCTCCTCTCGCTGAGCCTAATCCGAGTACCACATGGAATAAAAACTAGAGCAAAGTTTGGACAAATTCCATCATACTGTTGCTGTGCTTGTTGTTGACATGTCTTTTTCACCACGCTTCTGCGTTCGCTAGCTGGAGTGCGTGAGCGCAAGTCCAAAATCCTGCATGCAGGTTCTTGCAGGGTTGCCACCACTCCGCTAAGGACTACAACGCTTTCCGAATTGTCAACCATGTTTATCAAGCAATAGGGCTCTCTTCCCGACCCTGTAGTTACTCCATGAAAACGCCTCCTGCTTGGGCAACCTTGATCCAAACCTGGTGGATGTCTGAGTTTCCCTTGACTATGGCAAAGATAAAATCGCCAGGCAGGGGCAGCACCATAGTAAGAGTCTGTTGCCTTCTGCTTCTCAGCACAAACATGCCTCCTGACCAGTTACAGCTAGAGGAACAGCTTTTCATCCTTTCTCCATCAGTATAGAGATCCCACTGCTTAGGTCTTTCCACGTCTGCCTATTTTGCCTATATCAGCTGCACTATAAAGCTATAGTCCTTGAAGGAGATCTGCCTTGTGATAGGTACAAGGAAGGACTATGAAAATAACTTCTGAAGCTTATTTTGTTGAAGTATTTTCTACATCTAATATTTATCTTGATCATGTAGAAGAGGTGGCAGTTTTATTAAAACGTTCAGCTTGCAATATGAGTGAAGACTCCCTAAAAGTTTCAAGTTAAGGAATTTAAGTACTGAATCTAAGAGTAACAAAGATGTCTTACTAAAGCAAGTTTGGTTTTAGATGCATGACTGATGTGGTTCAAGAAAACCCCTGTATCATCTTGCTGTATTTTTAAAATGTATTAGCAGATGAGAAGAGAACAAGCTGATGTAATTTTCTAACAGCATTACAGAAGTAAGGTCCTGTCTCTTTCCCACTCGGAGACCAGAATATTTTAAAAAAGCAAACTGGGCTGAGACCCTGTCTACAGGTTACTATAGAGGCAGAGTTACTGTTGCTACAGACTTGAGATAGAAGTAAATGACCTTTAATGCTCTAGATTTCCACAGTTCTCCTAACTATGTGTTTTTGGACTCTTTCTGCTAACGAAGAGATTGTTGGTGAGTAGAGATCAATAGTCCTACTGAGTTCATGTAGAGGAGCTGTCTGCACAGCACAATCAGGGTGCTTTCTCGTGAAAAACAATTTTCTTGGATGGATGATGTGAAAATAAATACATCTTTTCACAGATTTATAAAACAAAATTTTTTTTCAGTTGTACTTATGGACTTCATTGTTTGTTGCTGCTCCATGGTGCTAAGCTTGAAATTTTAATTGTTATTCCTTAGATTTAATATTCACTTAAAATTTCATCTTTGGCCTCGCGATTTATTTCCACTTACTGTTTAAGTATCCTCCTTTTGGTAGGGTACTTACTTGTGTCCAAGTAGTCTCTACTTATGTACTTGGATTGCACTTTCCTCAAAGAGAGTTTGAAATCTTAGTACTGGGAAATGACAGTAACAAAATGCTTATTTCCTCTTTTTAATAAAAAACCGTGATGAGGCATTTTTATTTGTTTCACTGATGATCTCTATTCCCAATCAGGTTTACTTGGAATAACAAACTGAAAACAGACAGTACCTTTGTCGGCAGACTCACGGTGCTCGTTGAACTCTTGGTAGAGACAGCATATGCAGAGGTGGTTGAGCATGTTCCTGCAAGAAAGCACAATGAAGAAAATTCAGATCCAAGCAAAGGCTATCAAAATTCCCCATGCATTTTTTCTTGCTAGTATGTATACACTAGGTACTATATATACTGATATACTAAGTAGTTTACCTTAAGCTAACACATATATAGATATCCTAGTGTTAGCAGTTCTGTTTTAAATCCCCTTAACATACCCTTAAACAATCACCTTATTTTCTTGATCTTCACCCCCCCACAATGTACTCTAAGTCAGTTTTTGTACTTGTGGGTATTGGCTGTACTTCTTCTTGAGGCCAAAACGGGGAGACTTTTGTCAGATACTCATACAAAACCAGAGCATGCTTATTACGGATGAGTAGCCTTCCTCTCCTCCCTTTGCAACCGTTTAGTCCTGTTTACAAAATACATCGATAAAAATGGCTCTGTTTTCCAGCTTGTAGTCCAACTTTCCAACGTTAAATAACACGTGCCTGTGTGTATAAATGCGCACGCACACGCTCTGGCCTCGTCAGCCAGCAGGATTTTTAATTCCTGGGAGGGATCACCATATGGAAGTGGATGGACAGTAAGCTGTTACTGCGCAGAGGAAGGAGGAATGATTCAGGGCTGTCTGCTGGATAGTTTTCAAAATGCTTTGGCAGTTTGACTCATCTATATACAGAGACTGGGTTAAAAAAAAAAAGTCACAAAGAATGTCACTGCTGGAGGCGAGGATTTTGAGTTGTGCCAACACATCCATGAACATAGGGCTGAAGCGAGATGAAGTTGCAGCTCTTTTCGATTTGCTTCCTCGTTAGAAACAGACAATTCATTTACGCATTCAAGTATGAAAGAACTTAAGCGGAACAACATATTATAGCGTGTAGTCACTGTAATTTAAGAAATGCGTCTTCTAACCTCTCTGGGGAAGGAACCGGTCATCATTTTGCAGCAGCACGTAGCTCTAAGAGACTTTGACCTATCTGGCTTCAAAGTCCTCCTGCAACATAGATGCCAAATAATCCGGACAGCTTTGAGCAGGCTTTCTCTTTCCTCTGAACATACGTTAATCCTTCTGCTTGATGGGGGATATTTGCCTTCGGAAGAAGAAATCTGACTTTATTAAAAACGGTAGTGATGCCGTTCATCTCTCATAGCGACCCTGAGATAGTTACTTTGGTGTGTTTGGATGTGCTGTGCAGTGGAAGAGATTTTCTGTGTTCACAGCTGCTGTTGATTTCCCCCGCCCATACAAAACAAAATACACTATGAGTTAAGGAATTTCTTAGTGCCTAGTATAGTGTCCTTTTCTCTCTTGTTGTGCTGGTGCAATTTGTAGGGCTGCCTTCAGCTTCTCCCCAAGAAAAACCACATTTTATATTTCATACTGCTAACTATATCCTCCCTATCTCATATTCTCCACACCTGTATAACTTGAGAAGATCTTAGATAATTAATTACAGAAAAGCAGTGCTCTTTTCTGTTATTACCTGGTTGTCTGAAACTCCGAGTGTGCAGAAGCTCCTGTTGCCCAATAAACGTGTCTTCGGAGTAAAAGCCTGTGGCACAGCCTGATAGCTCAAAACTTTCTTCTTTAACACTCTTCACACCTTCAGTACTCTTACATTATTCCTTTTCTGGGCTTTAATTGGTAGTCAGTGTGCCGCATACACAAAAGCCAGCAAATTGAACAGCATACAAAAACAAGAGTGCAAAAAAAAAAAGGCAGCCACAGACCTACTGCTTGCAACACTTCCAAACCAAATAACCTCCCCCTAGCCCTTTTTATATACAGCTGAGCTAGAGCTGCTTAAGTTCACCTGGGAGCATACTTAGGGTTTCAGCTGAGTAACCCTGCCATGCCAGTCATCTCTAGGCTTTTGAGGATAGACTTGTAGCCAAGAGTTAGTGCGTAAGCATGACATTGTTAGGACCCCCCCAGATTTCAAAGTTTGTTCAGAGCTTAAATATTGTTCTTACTAATGCCCTGGTGTTCTCATATTCAGGTTTTCTTTAATTTACATAATACCAGGGCCATACTATTTATGTTTACATGGTTAGATTTGTAGTGGAGAGCACGTTTTAGTAGCTTCAAAAGTTTTCTAAGGGAACTCTTTAGAAGAAAAGCCGGCAAGAATTTTTTTTTGATCCCACTTGAAAAGCAAAGAAACCGAACGCACATATTCTGCTCATGCCACACCTGTGTTACCTGAATTTTAGCAAAGGCCTTGCTTGAACCCGCAGGGTGCAACTCCGCAACAGCTCAAGCTGACCTGAATCGGTGCTACTTCAGTTCCCACGTCCCTGGCTGGGTCTTCCTGCTTTGTTCCTTGCGACAGCGCTAATACGCGTCCGATTTTGGGGTTAACCGATTCAGGGAACTCGGTGTAGCTCCCTGAAGACTGAGCAAAAATAGGTTGGGATTTTTGGATACTGGTTTATTTCCAGGACAAGCAGAGGGGGAGATGGGAACGATAGGAGTTGGGAGCCCAGGCAGAATTCATTTCTGCTTCAAAAAAAAAATACATGTGGTGGCTTTCAAGTCTTGCTCAATGTTGCTGTTATGCAGAAGAAAAAAAAAGTATATTTGATTTAGGTTTGTTTTCCCTTTTCTGTAACTGTGGAAATTACACTGATGCTCGTTTGACTCACTACTATTTCAAAATAACATTAAAGTGACTAATACCTGAAAAATGTGCGTGTCGTTTGACTCGCAGTTCAGGGCTCGTTTCATTGGAGGGCCTCCGACTGCCGCAAATTGCTTTAAATTGGCAGAGCGCTTCTCATAACGAGCGATATTTCAACATAACTTAATTGGGTTCCCTGCCAAGGAGGAAACTGTAATCCTGAAGCTTTTTGATGGTGTCACCCGGTCAGTGGTCGTCTCTTGGCCTGTGGGCAGGTATGGATGAGTATGGGGTGACTCGAACGGTCCAACCACCGCAGTTTTAAAGACTTCATCACCAGGCCCTGGGATATTTGTCCAACTTCTGCCCCGTTGCGAGGAGCGAAGCTGCTGGGGTCTGGCGGTGGGAACGGCAAGCCCCCGCTCTGATCTCCAGCGAGGCTGCTCAGCAGCTGGAGGAGACGGCTGCCGCTTCAAGGCTTTGATTCGACGTGCATGTGACAGCAAGGACCCCTGGCTGGACTGAGCCTTCCTGAGCTGTTCGCCATCTGTGGCTGGCTTGCGATGAAACGGCGAGCAGAAATACAAGTAATTTCCCACTTGCTTTTTTAGCTGGAAATGCACCTTGAGAAGCCCATAGGAAGCACCCGTGGCCAAAGCTTTTGCCAGCAGTATGCAGGGCAGGGAGGAGTTTGCAAAAACTGAAATTTAAATCTGCCTGGGTCTGATGTTACTATAATATTAAGCTGTAGAAAACAAGAATGCGAAGACCCGCTAAGCACAGCGTGTTTCACAGAGCACTCACCCAAATGCTGATGCTAAGTATTGGACAGCAAAGTTTGCGATGTCTTAGGTCCAGATGCGGTAGGAACATGGATTGTTTTAAGATACAACAGATTAAAAAGCGAAATGAAGACCCATCCTGGGTCAGTTCAAATGTCTGATGATTAAGACTTAAAGATCAAAAAAACTCCCTTCTGCCATAAGCGCTTAATCCTTTGTTAGTATTCTGCTTGATTTTCACCACCCAGCTTTTTGGTTTCTCCCTTCTAATCTGCAGTATGCCTGACAGATGAAACAAATATTGCCAGGTAATGAAATCTCATTTTCTATTAAAGGATCATTGCAGGTCACTCTGTGACAGTGACGTGACAGCTTTACTTGCTGCAAAACTAGCTTGCTGCTTTTTCGCACAGACAGACTCGCTCCGTGTATGCCGTGTCTGAAATGCTAGGACTGTGGTCTTGATTCAAGCGTGTATCATGTAAAATTTGTAGAGTAGCATGCTAGATTATACACTCGGTGCTACTCGAGGCAATTCGGCTTTAATACAAAGCGCGGTAGCGTTGCGATGTGCTTCCTCGCAGGCGTTGGGACTGGGACCGCGCTCTCCGCAGCTGCCAGGGACTGCAAGCTCTCCCAGTGCTCTGGTCTCGGCCCCCCCGTCTCGGCAGCGATTCACGGCTCTGCTGGATGTCTCTGGTCGGTTCCAGGGGTCTAGCAAAATCCAGGAAGAGCCGTGTCGAGACTCGCTGGAATGTCGATTACTTTCATACGTGTTTAAGGGCAAGGATGCCCGGGAGAAAAGGTGAAATAGGGCTCTTGCGGCTCTCGGCAGAGGCTGTGAGGAATCTGTTCTTGGGGCCGGGGCTGCTCCGAGCTTCTGCACATGCACGTATTCAGCAGCGAAGATAAAACCAGCAAACCCCGAGCGCCGGAGATATAGCACTTCGAAGCATAGCCTGTAACTCTGATTGTGTCGGGAAGTACCATTCCCAATTTTGGGGTTCTGAAACGAGAATCGAAGGATTTCAGGTCTCATCGCCTCGAACTGAATTGCTGCAGCTGAGCAGCATGAGCGCAGAATCTTCTTACCCTGTAGCTTTCCTCGCCGTGTGACTTCACCTGTAAAGAGAAGTCAGCTATAATTAGATGTGGGGCTCACTTCTGCCCTGCGCTTGCAACAGGGAGCCTTAATTCAGCGTGAATGGAATTTCCTTGGGTGTTCGTCGGGGAAGGAAGCACCAGACCTGTAACTGAGACCCTTCGCAGGGGACGGCCCTGACAACTGCACCGGTGTAATGCTGGAACGCTGTTTTGGCTATCTGCATCAGTTAGAAAAAAACTGCAGTACTTTAAGCTCGTAAAGGGGACGTGTGTGATCTTTGTTTAGTTGGACAAGCTGAAAAAAACCCTGAACTCGTTTCCTCAAATTCTTCATAGTTTTCTGTCTTGTCAGTTCAGCAAACCAAACGAGTAGTAGTTGTTTGAAGAGCTTCACAGCTATTGCAGCCAGTTGTAGTAGAGACGTATGTATGAGGGAAAAAATGCATCCTGTAGACCATCTGCTTTGGATTTGTATAAAATCAAGGTTTGTGTATTTTGTGTGTCTGGGGAGGGAAAGACCAATGAACAGCAAATTCAGCTAACCTCATGTTTTTAAACCAAACAACCCCTCTCCCCCCCCACCCCCCAGTCTTTCTCCGCACGATGGTCTGGGGAGGTATGGAGGGAAACTTCTCCCTGTGTCATCTGGAAAGTGTACGTTTTTTGAATGGGACATCAGAGCTTTCTTCTGACAAGAATCTGGAAAACGAGATCAGTTGAATCTGTGTGTGCGCAAGCTCACCCTTAAGACCTGAGTGCATCTGATATTAAAGTTTTGGACTGGGCTGAAGCCCTGTATGCGTAAGAACAGCTAATGAGAATTTTACCTGAGCTTGTTTTATGTCTCCTTTATGCCTCCTCCTCCTAAGGCCATTAGGAGTAAAAAGGTCTTGACTGATACTAAGCATGAAAAAGCACAAAACAGAAAAGCTAATTGAGCTAATTCCCCTTCAGACTGCAATTTCAAGTCTTGCATAAGTGGACTGCAAAAGTAGGACTTTGTTTGTTGAAAATAATTGCTATAAAAGCGAAGAGAAGAGCCTTCCCTTCGATCGTAGGTTTCCTGGGAAAACTACAGGAGGGAACAATCCGTGTTGCGCCGTGAACAGCGAAACGCTGTCATCTTGTCTGCAGGTTCTGCACGCAGCAAATAGCTCAGCGATGACGTAGGTTATGCTTCGGTCTGGGGGATAAACTAGGAAATCCAGAAAGTCTGCATCGGGGCAGTACAAGGTAACACTGTGCATGACTGCGGAAAACCAAACTTTGTAGGAAGAAGTGCCCTTTTCCGTTACAGGCCCTTATTCTGCAAAGTTCTGAGCACCTGCTTAACTCCATGCGCTAGGAGCCGTTGGGCTGACGTCAGCATAATACTTATTGTACATAAACTCCAGGGCATGTGTTTTTGCAGAGTGTCACTGGGAAAGGTAATCTCCTGGTGGGCTAGAAATGAAGAAATGTTGTCGAGTGGCAGACGGTAATGGTTGTGATGGTCTTTCAGACTAACAGGGATGCCAAAGGAAAAATATGATCCTCCAGATCCTCGCAGAATTTACACCATCATGTCAGCAGAAGAGGTAGCCAACGGGAAGAAGTCGCACTGGGCCGAATTAGAGATCTCGGGTGAGTTGATTTGGTTTTGAATTTTGGTTCGGCGGAGTTGTTGGTGCCCCAGCATCGCACCAGAAGCTTTCAGGTAGGGGATCCTGTTGCGAAAACAGTTTTTCTGAGTTGGGGGAGGAGGAGTAACTGACTTACCAGATTGCCTTCGAGCTTGGCTGGCTCACATTCAGCCCAGCTGATTTAAAACACCAAGTCAGACTGGACGCGTGTTTTTGGGTAGCACGTCTGCTTCCCTAGAACTGCGCCTCTGTCTCTATCCTTTTAACTGGGATAATTATTTAAAGTCTGCTCGTAGAAAAGATACACGAAGGTATCTTCTGCAAGCGTCACTGAGTGTTCCAGTGAAGTGGTAGGGTTTCCACACTGGAAATCCCACATTCTTACATACCCCATAGTTTGTATCTGATGATTTGAGAGTGCAAACCTGACTGTTCTTCGCTTGTCTTTTTTAGGTAGAGTGCGGAGCTTAAGTACGTCACTTTGGTCACTGACGCACTTGACTGCTCTGCACCTCAATGACAATAATCTTACTCGCATTCCACCTGATATTGCCAAGCTTCATAATCTGGTTTACCTGGATCTGTCATCCAACAAACTCAGAAGTTTACCAGCAGAACTAGGAAACATGGTATCTCTCAGGTGAGAGAAATTATTCTGGTTAACTTTTCAAAAATCTATATTCTGGGATTGGGACCGAGAATTTGATTTTGCTTTCCATTCTTGGATTTAAAATAATTCTGAAAAATTCAAGATTGGTGCAAAGCTTCAGTTCTAATAATTACTTTTGGGTTCATTACCCTTCTTTTCTGATCTGTGCAGATACGTGTCTGTAAGCTACGTAGTCTTCTGCTCCGAAACATTCTTTGAGACTTGGTGATTGCCTGCTGTTTAAATTCTCCCTGATTTAATGTTGTGTTTTGGGGTTTTTGTGGCTTTTTTTTTCCCTAATGAAAGTATTTCGATCGTGCTTTGAAATGGGAAGATTGGCATATCTTTCCATAATAGAAAAAAATTCAGGGTGAGAAGTGTCATCTTTGAAGATGATCGGCATATAGCGCTTTAAGAGTTTTCTTCTGAAGTGATACTCATCAAAAGTGTTTTTGCATTTGCTGCAGGGAATTGCTTTTAAATAACAATCTGTTACGGGTTTTGCCTTATGAACTTGGACGGCTCTTCCAGCTACAAACCCTAGGTTTGAAAGGTGAGTGAGTTCTTTACAGTTAAATATTCCTAGGAGTACTCTCGAATTACTGAGGGGGTTGGGCTCAAAAGCTTCGTGTATTACCTCAACATTTTCTTACCGTTTATTTGAGATGTTAAGCTTGTAGCAAAAATGACCAGCCAGTTTGAAAACAATGCTTTTCTTTTTTAAAGCTATTAAACTTCCTGACGAGCCTATTTCTAATCTGTAGCTAGGTAAATAAACCCTTTAACCTACTGTATTATTGATTGAGGTGAGTCGAAGGAAGAAAGTCTATGTGTGCTAGCGATTTCCGTAGCATCTGTTACTGTGGTATTCTCCAGTTCCAAGTTAAGCAACCTAAATATCTTCTGAGTCAATTCGTCTGTTCTCATTATGGGAGATTTTCTTTGGTTGGAAAGCCTCAAGAAAGTCAGGCAGCTAATCACCCAGTTGTTGTTTTATGCTGTTGGCAGGCAATCCTTTATCACAAGATATTCTCAGCCTCTACCAGGATCCAGACGGAACTCGAAAGCTACTGAACTACATGCTTGACAATCTAGCAGGTGACAGCCCTACAAATCTGATTGACAGAAGTGGTTTAAAAGCATGCATTTCTGACAGCATTTGCTGCTAAAACAAGAATCTGAACTGCTGAAGGGAGAGTATTTTCTAACTGCTTTTGCGTTTTTGTCAAGCGGTTCCAGTCGTACACACAAACACACACTCGCACACAGTGGCAGAGGTTGACATGTATTGTCTAAGCTTTTCCCGTGTTACCATGTTACAGCCAGTTGTTCCAACTGTTCGGTTCGAAACCCTTCAATTACCAACAAATTGCAGTCTTCCTTGCTGAAGCCATTTTGATACTTTCCACTAGAAATTATAATCCAAATGCAAGCAGAAAGTCAAATTTAGATCTAGAAATACCAAAGTGATTAAGAATATCCAGTACCTGACTTAAATCCTGCTTTGTGGTTCTGTAACTGAGCTTTCTGTTTTGCCACTTGATGGCTACTAAGTTAAAACACTGCAGGAATGATGGATACAGGGTGAGGTTCTTGGAGAAGGGGAATATAGGATGTCTGAAAACCCCTCCTTCTTCAGCATTATATTCAAGGTGCAGGAGTATGTCGGTGGTACTTCTAGATTTGAAAGCAAGAGACAAAAATAGTCGTGAATCTTATAACTGACAAATTTGCTCTTACTAGAGCTAGCCATTTAAATGATTTTTGCCTCCCCTGGAGTGTAAAAAGACTTGGGGAGTTGGGATTGCAAAGCACAGCATGGAACGTTATTGTTCAGTCATCATTTTGACTTAGAAATTGTAACTTACAAATATAAACCCTGAATCAGTCACTGTTTTACATTTTTTTTAGTTCATCCAGAGCAGCTGCCTCCAAGGCCATGGATTACTTTAAAAGAACGAGACCAAATTCTGCCCTCAGGTAAATTTGTGGTTCTTTTCCCTATGTTCACACGATGATGCGCTGAAAAACTTTTCTTTGGCTTTATTTTCAGAGAAGTCTTCTGCCTTACATGGATCAGATTGAAAATAGCAAACTGTGTTCATTCGTACTAAAACAATTAACATATGGCTATGCTGTAAATATCATTTTTGTAATTTGAATGGGATGCCGGTCATTTCTTTTCCATATTAGGCTTTTTCATAACTGTTCCAGCCGCTGATGCCCAAGCAAAAGAGTTTTTTTTTTTAAAAAAGTCATTTCTCAGAAATAATGAGAACTGTAAAATAACTGTATACAAATGCCGTGTCCGTGCACAGGCCGGCTGAAGTGAGACTTCGAGAAGTCCCTGTCTGCAAGTGAACCCGTGGAGTGCCTGGTACTGAAGTTAGTTTAATGCCCTCTGTTGTTGCTTTTGGTAAAGTGCAAGAGGCGGCATTTCTTCAGGCTGTCCAAATCCAGTGGCTCTTCTTCCCCTGCACATCCTGAATATAGCCCTCAAAAAGCATCCATGAGCTTGTATAAAAAAGAAGAATGCTAATATTGTTATTGCAGAAGATCAGATTAATAACCAGCAAGAATAACGTGGCGATCCTCTATACTTTTTCTTTTCAGAAGCGTGAAGATGGCAGGTCTTCAAAACTTAACTCGATTGCGTGTTAGGCAGGCTAAAGTTGCAGTTCAGATCATCTGTCACTTTTTTTATATTAAAGAACAACAAACCAGAAAAAAAATAGGAAGAAACAGGAAATGCCAAAAGTCTTGTAAGCCACCACAACATTAAGTTCTGCATTTCTGTTTCAAATTCCCTTACAAATCGGTATCTCAGTGGAGTTTTACGGACTTTGGTTTTATTATTTGAATCAAACTTCCTGAGCAGAAACAGAATTCGGAAGTCATTAGAAAGCACAGTGTTAGGCGAGTGAGCTGTGGAATATTTCATGATAGAAACTGTAACAAGCCAATTGGTTGTTATTATAAAATTGAAACAACTGAACAGCAGAAATCTTCTTTGACTATGAGTATAAAAAAATACAGCTGTGGGGTAGCCTCATCGTAAAACCTCACTTCTTTCCCTGCAAATATGGGCAGTCTTTTCCCAGCAGCATGGTGCTAGGATGTTGCATTTACCTATTTTTTAACTGGTGCAAAATCTAAGGGAGTTGAGAAGTTTGTGTGTGAAAGAAGTGTGTTTCAAGTTGAATGATCTGATGAGCTGCACGCTGACTTCTCTCTTTTTTTAAAAAATGCGACCAAATAATGTGTTAGGTGCTTGCTAATTCATGACTTAATTTCTCCTTCTCTTCCCTGCCCTCGCCCAGACCTCTCTCTCCCCTTTAGACTTGACAGACACAGATACAGCTTGATACAACTTAGAAATGTTGAACAGGTGCTAGGAAAATTGGACAACTGTTTTGGAATCAGACTGCCTAAAAATGAAGCGTTCTAAAGCAGCATTTCTCTCTGATGCTGTGGTATCATGACATAGCAACAGCTTCTTTAGCAGCTTGCTTTTCCTTTTGCTTTAGAACCGTACAGGTCACTTAAGCCTGAAGTTGCTGTATGAAGGCCCCCTCATGCAATAAATACTGGGTTTTGACTCCATCGCTGAAATGGCTGCTACTTTCCCTCTCCTTACCCCCAAATCCAGAGAGAGACTGTTCCTAGTTGTTGCCAACCCCTGGATCTCCCCCATCCTCAAACGTCATGAAGAATTGACTGCAAAATGGGATTGCGTTGCTTTGTTACGCACGTGACGCCCTCTGATTTTGGTAGCAATGCTGATTTTTTTTCGGGAAGAGTTTACCCTTTCATGGTAACTGCTGGCTCAGCAGGGCCTTTTTTACTCCTGCTCATGAAACTGTCAGTGGAATAAGCCCACTGACGTGTGTTCGGTAGGCCCTCCAGAATAGACCATGTAAGGTTCAGTATTTTGGCGTGAATAAGTTCAGCATTTGTAATCTTCAGAGGCTGATAACCTTTCCCTTTCTTTCTTTCCTTCCAGCTTCATTCACAGTTATGTGCTACAATGTGTTGTGCGATAAATACGCCACCCGGCAGCTCTATGGCTACTGCCCATCTTGGGCACTCAATTGGGAGTACAGAAAAAAGGGAATCATGGAAGAAATCGTCAACTGTGATGCAGATATCATTAGTCTTCAGGTAACTGGAAAATAACTGTGTTTTTCAACAGAAACAGAAAACATTAACTTGCACCTTTAGAATGAAATGCTCCCTTGAAAACACCATATTCGCCCGCTTGCTAACAAATTCTGGGGCTTACCAATACAAGCTAGGTGCACAGCTTGCTTACGCGTTGGCTTGTGTTTTATGAAATGAGACAAAGTAAGTGAGATATAAAATTAGCTAAATTAGGAGGTAATCTGCATTGGAAGATCTGGGTCTTTTCCCCCTCAGATAAGCATCCTAAATATTCTCCCTCTGGGTGTACGGGTTTTACTGCAGAAGGGGAAAATGTAGAATGCTATAACCCCGGATGCCACTGTTCCTAGTCCATT
>NW_009215675.1:25125-36778 GCF_000690835.1 Fulmarus glacialis
CTCTCATTGGCAGACAAGGGGACTCTCATGGTCAAAGTTAAATGTCGATTGTCACTGGTACCTGTATCCTGCTATGTTATTAGAAATTTATTGCCCATGTTTAGAACAGTTGAACGCTTCTGCCTTTAAACTGATCTTTCATTTTTTAAGCAAGTTCTGGTAGGCAAAAATCTCGCACAAGAGGAAAGTAGTTACCTTGATCTGAAAACCTCGAGAGATCAACTTCTGAAATCCTCTCGGAGACCAAATGTTACTACATAGAAAATGTATCGTTACAGAACAGCAAGAGACCCTTGTGCGAAAGAGCTCTCCAGATTAAATATTAATTGCTGCTGGATATCTATCGACCTCTCAGAATTTTTAACCTAGGACGGTATCCGTATTTAGATGTCAAAAATACGTAATCTATTCAAATCTATTTTGCTATTCAAAACACACCTGTCACTTTCCTTTTTGGGGGAATTCCAGGATATCCAGGAATGCAAATCTGTTTCCAGCAGGCCATTAATCTAGGAAGTGACATGATTTGTGCAAACAGAAGCTTTTCGCTTTGGTGAGAGCTGCTGAGTGCAAGCCAAGGCAGGCCCAAGTTGCCATACAGCGATAGAAGGGTTTACTTGACTTTGTTCGCCTAAGGTATTTGTGTTCAATTCCAGGAAGTGGAAACAGAGCAATACTTCACCCTTTTTCTGCCAGCCTTGAAAGAACGAGGATACGACGGATTCTTTTCTCCAAAGTCACGTGCCAAAATCATGTCTGAGCAGGAGAAAAAGCATGTGGACGGCTGTGCAATATTCTTCAAAACTGAAAAGTAAGGGGCAGAAGCAGCTTTTCAAAAATACATTAAAACCCGCTTGATTTAGGTCTGAGAGCTTTCCTCTCTCAGGGTGCATGGTAACCGAAGTACTGTGCTATAAAACAAAAGATAAAGTTTGCTACAAAGAGTGATCCTCCCTTCCCTTTTTTTGCTCTATTTGCCACAGAGTCCTTCCATTCCTTTCAGACTACGAACAAAGATATCTCTTCAGAAACACGGAAGTTGCAGGAGAACTAGTACGAGTAAAAACTTAACGTGCTTCGTGTGCGCGTTTTTGGCAGATCTGATAAATACCTCACCTTCTCTACAGACTTCTGCCTTTCACCCCTCTGAGATTAATCTTTAAAGATCTATAAACTTCAGGTATTAAATCTTCAGGTATCAAAAGAGGTATTACTGCCAAAGGATCACAGAATATGCTCTGCTTTTATGAATCAAAACATTACATTATTGAATACCTGATCCAAAAAGTTCTGCTACAGTAAAAGCATCAAACTATTGGGAAGGGAGGAGAGGTGCTGGCATTCACGCTTCTCGTTTGCATAAATTGCTTACGGGTTGTACCACACCGAGTATCCCTCTGAATATTCCTGCAGAAGAGTTTTCAGTAATTAGAATGGAAGTTTCACAAAGCATTAGCTCCCTTTCAGTTTTCATTGCTTCCGGAAACAAAAATATGCCTTTCAGATCACGTATAAAAACAACTTGACTGGTTTTGAATAGAGGAAGTCTGTGAAAACAAACAGCTGATGTTTTTCAAACCTTCAAACCTTGATACTGACAAGGATATATACAGAACCGGTTATTATGCTGTGGCGCTCTCAGTTAAAAAAAAGAAAAAAATCCTCTTTTTTTTTTTTGTATTAATACTTCTTCTTTTTAAATTTCTAAGCGGACAAAACCAAAAAAAAAAAACCCTTTCGATAGGTAGCCTTCAGTTTGTCCTGAAGCAAGGTGTTTTCAGGCATCCTAAGCCTGGAAAGGAATGAAAAACCAATTTCACAAAACTAATGGTGGCAGCTAGTGGTTTAAAAGAAGCTGGTTTTTAATAATGAATTTACCCAAAGTAAAAGGCAAGCCTTTAATTACGATCTCATCCTAATTTTTTGCCTAGAAGACTCCTGAGGAGGCGCGATAAGCTCTGAACGTTGCTCTGAATAGTCCTCTCGGAGCGCTAGGCTGAAACAAGTGAACGCTTACTAAACCCCAGGTATCTCGTCTCCCCTGGGAGCATCTCACTTGCCAGACCGAGAGCTCTATCCTGACTGGGGGAATATTTCTTAGAACTGTTTTTATTTTTATAAAACAAGAGGACAAAAGAAATGCGCGTCACCCTGCAGGCTCTCTCCTTGGACGTGGTAGGCTGGAGTGCAGATAGAAACCACGTCTTTTCACATAGCGATACGTCACACGTGTTCACACGCGATTCCCTTTGTTTAATCAGGTTTACACTGGTGCAGAAGCATACAGTGGAGTTCAACCAGGTGGCAATGGCTAACTCTGAAGGTTCAGAAGCTATGTTAAACAGAGTGATGACGAAGGACAACATCGGAGTGGCCGTAGTGTTAGAGGTGCACAAAGAATTATTTGGAGCAAGTGAGTATGACCGCGGTTCTCTCATTGATTCTTCAGTTCCACGTAAAGGCATGAGTTATTCTTTAGGTAATACGGCTCTCTAGAATATTATTGCCGTTGGTGGTGGTAACCAAATACTTGCAGATGAGAAACACTGCTAATTTGAGAAATGATAGCCCATCGGTGGCTAAGACAGGACACAGATGACATGATTTCCCTGTCTGGTTGCACTCACAGCCAGACGCCCAGCCTTTTGCTTTCTCCTTTCAAGCTTTTGTCCCTGCTTACTTATTCTGTTAAATTCTACTTGAAGAATTAAGCTTTTCCAAGGTCAGTGTGTTTACTGAAATACGCCCTTACCAATAGTTGTCAGTAATGTTCAACTTCTATTTTCAACGCTCTTTTTTTCCCCTTGATTTGAATCCTTCCATCCTCCCCCAGTGATTGTATGACAGTGCTAATGTACTGATACGGAAGAATGAGATTATCAGGTATCCTTTCATGCCCCTTGATTGACTGACTGCCACATTTTCATGAAGTTTGATCATACGCAGTAGACAATTTCAACGTGCTTGAAATTGCCACCCTGCTCTGTCTGCGTGTCCGGTTTTTTTGATCGCTTGATTCCCGTGTACCCTTCGAAGGAGCAGAATGTCTAAATTGCGGGACTGGAAGGAGCTGCGTGTGACTTTATGCGCCATCTTTCAGAATACTGTTTCTCAGATAAATAGTAAAACCAGCTATAGCATTTTGCGGTTCGTACTGCATTCATTTAAGCAGGTTTGAGTTTTTTCCCCAAGCGAACAATTTGCCGTACCGTGGCAGCTAAGAGTCAGGAAACTCCCTTGTGTCTTAAATATCGAATAGCAGTGCACGGTCAAGCGATGACCACTTGAGCGGTAGAGAAGGAATGCAGTTGTAACGGTATCAGATTATACTGGCTGTTTCTTTCCTATATTGGAGAGATTTAGTCACGTAATATTATGTAAATGCTGCTAATTTAGAAAGGAGTAGTGGTTCAGGTAATGCCTTTGTTCCAGCAACAAAAGTACATCCATCTGCTGGCGTGTCTGACTTGGAGTCCTTAGTAGCTGGACCCTTAATGTTAACGGGGGAACCTGCTGTATTCACACGATCAGCCTTTCATGATAAAAATGTATTTGTTTATCTAGGTATGAAATCGCTTCATGTGGACAAACAGCTGCTTATTGTGGCCAATGCCCACATGCACTGGGACCCCGAATACTCAGATGTGAAACTCATTCAGACAATGATGTTTGTCTCGGAACTGAAAAATATCCTCGAGAAAGCCTCAAGTAGGCCTGGTAGCCCAACAGCAGATCCTAACTCTATCCCTCTGGTGCTGTGTGCGGATCTCAACTCATTGCCTGATTCAGGTAAGATTGGTCTGGCTTAATTTTTAACTTACCTTTTTAAAACGTTTTAATCCTCTTTTCCTCTGAGGGCGATGGGGCAGTTTGCACTTCCCTGGATAGGTGTGGATGAAACCCTTCTAGTAACAGCTGTCTTTCAAAATCTGGCTGAAGAGAACGCAAGTCCTCCGGTTGAGTAGACTGCTTTTCGAGATCAGGTGTACGCTCCAGAAAAGTTGGTTGCGCCTGCAAAGATGTAGAAAAGCACAAATAGGTCTTAAATAAATCATGAAATAAATACCCACGCCTTGAGCAGCAATAATAAGTAGGAAAGACATGAGTTCATGATGGAACATGAAAACTTTCTAAGGAGACGGATTTCCTTTAGTAATTATGACGTTCGATGCTGTAATATCAGGTATATGTACGAAAGCTGCCTCTCTAGCACCCCGTCACGTGCGTACTACGGTACAGGTACTATGGGTTTACTGTAATCCTCGAAAAATGGTGTCAAAACCGCTGGAGAGCCTCAGTTCCCTGGCTGCGTGTCAGAAAGGTGTACACGGCTCAGACGCGGACGAGACAGCTGCCGGGTAGATTTCCCCTTAGATGGAAAGCCCTTTCCTAATCTCATGGGGTGTCTTGTTGGTGTTTTGGTTTTTAACTCCGAGGCCAACATTCCCTGAATGTTGTATTTTAAAGCAACTCCCCGAATCCTTTCCTTTGCAAACAGGTGTAGTGGAATACTTAAGCAATGGCATAGTAGCTGACAACCACAAGGACTTCAAGGAGTTGCGTTATAACGAGTGTCTCATGAACTTCAGTGGCAATGGAAAAAACGGGGCTTCTGAAGGAAGAATTACGCATGGATTCCAACTCAAGAGCGCCTATGAAAACAACTTGATGCCTTACACCAATTACACTTTTGATTTCAAAGTAAGCAGCGATTTTTCTGACATGGCAGACATTGGCCTGGTCTCCCCAGGATGCTGTCTTAATTTTCTGACCATTGGCTGTCTTTCTCTATGTTCCTGTAAGTGCTTCATCACTGGTTCCTACACTCGCTGGACGCTTTCCTACCGCACACAAATCCTTGATTTGCCGGTGTTTTTAAGCTTCCGACCTGGCTCTGGCCAGTGACTTAATGAGAACGGACGCAGCGCTTTGAACGCAAAACGCCACCGCGCGTTCCTTACCCCAATTCCTGTGAATGGCAGCCAGAAGCCAGTCGAGTTCAGGTTGCCAGAAGCGAGGTCTGTTCTCACTGTCGTGTTTCTCTTTCTCCCTAGGGTGTGATTGACTACATTTTCTATTCCAACACTCACATGAACGTGCTTGGTGTCCTGGGGCCTTTGGACCCTCAGTGGCTGGTTGACAACAACATCACTGGGTGTCCACACCCTCACATCCCTTCAGACCACTTCTCACTGTTAACACAACTCGAACTCCATCCTCCGCTCCTGCCTCTTGTCAACGGTGTGCACTTGCCTAACAGGAGGTAGTGGAGCCCTGCCCCTTTGAGGGCAAGGACCTGTTGTTATGGACCTGTACAGTTGTAAATCAAAGTATATAGGAGTGAAGTATGGCCAACCTTAAGCTGCTTCTTCAAGCTCCTTTCTTTGTGTGTTTGATATGAGATTTTGCACATTTTGGTGCATATTGGTATCATTTGGCACTAGGGCTGGAACCAAAGTATTATTCCCTTTCCAGGTTTTTTAATTTAATTTTTTTTTTTTTAAACTGGCAAGCTTTTTTTTTCAGTAGGAAGCTGCACTTATAAATGGACAAATGAGATTAAAAATGTGCTTATTAACGTACTTCGAGGTAATGCTTTTTTCCAGAACGTGGCGAAATGAGCCAACCTTTTAGGAGAAAGAAAAACAAAAATAGAAATGCTCGTTTTGTAGGAAGAATTTTAGAAATACTGTTTGTCTGAACCCAAAACGGAGACTGAACTCTGCATCCAAATAAATTTTGCACATTAGTGAAGCACTTAATACCTGACTATAAATGATTAGCAGTGTGGCCCTGCCCCTTGTCTAACTAATGTTAGAAAACCAAAGATGGCTTAATATCTGTGATGAAATTCGAGGTCTAAATTCTCCTGATGTAATTTCATTTACAACGAAATTTCCAGCGAAGCTACGTCTCACGAGACGTTGCAGGTGAGCGTTTAATGCTGCGTATAGATCACTTGCTCGGCAGACGCCACGGTGGCTTTTTTCCGGAGCTCTGAAGAACTCGCTCCTTTCTGGGCGAGATACGCAGGGATCCAAAGGACCTCTGTGAAACAGAGCTGCCTCTCTGCTTCGGCCAGCCAGGGCGACACGCTGGGCAGCAGCACAGTTTGGGAGCAGGACTTAGAAATGGTAAGAAATTGCACTTGAAGCGAGCTGTTGCAAGCGTTTGGGTTCCGGCTGAATAAAGAAGTTGCAAATCCGTCCTAGGTTCCCTTTTCCGAAGTTCGGTTGCAAAGATGGGAAACTTGGGATTAAATGCTTGAGCGTAGGGTACAGGAAAAAGCCTCTGGAAATGATCTTACTTCTGTCTCCGAAGGGCACGCGGAGTAGCTGTCGGCATGCTTTTTTCATTGGGGGAGCGAGCGGTAGCCGTAATCATTCCTTGAATTATTTTTCCCGACCCTAGTCGCCAAATAACCATCACGCTTTTTTGTTAATCTTTCTTTTCTGTTGTCGGTCAGGGTTGAATTGAAAAGCTGCTGGTTCATTCCCAACTGTTAATGCTCTTTGGATGTGTTGGAAATCTTTTTTTTTTTTTTCCTTTTTATGCTCTAGGTGGCCAGTTCAAACCCTTGTGCCTCAAGAGGCATTAAACATAATGCAATTTTCTGAAAAATTGGTTGGCTGCTTAATGTTTAAAAAAAAATGGCACAGTGATAGGAAAAGGTTGTGTCTGTGTTTTTAAGTTTTTCTTTATTCTGCTTTTTTGCTGCTATAAGATTTTCTTGAATTTATATTTTAAACTTTTCATGCACTTTACTGTTTCTAGTCTCAAAATGTGATATTTTTAATAAATGAAAAAATTTTCCATTATGTGAATGAAATTTTTAAACAGATTGATAGCCTATATTTATGTCTCATTCGTATACTTAAAAAAGTCAAATTTAAATTGTGAAATTAGTTTTAAATACTAAGGAGCCATCTTCTGTCTTGCAAAACTGCAAAGTCAGGCTGTTCCTCTACTCTTTAATTAAACATTTCCTTTGTCGTTTTATACATAGGAAATTATCCATAGGGGGGAAAAAAAAAATCAATTGGACCTAGAGTAGAAACTATTCCCTGACTCTTGTTGGGGGCCGGGGAGGGGGCGGTGTGGGACAGAACGCAAAAATCGGTTCAACGAAACGACAACGCCCTTTTGAAAGAAGTGCCTAAAAAATGGAGGCGTCATCTATTGTCTACTATAAATTGGAAGTGATCGTAGCTGGGTGAAATTCCTGTACAGCAATTGCTTTGTGCAGCACCAAAAAAAAAAAAGCCCTTTCTAAAGACGGATTTTCCTCTAGGTGCAGGTATCTCTTTTTTAATATACCTCAGCGTTCGACACCTAGCCATTGCAGATAAATTGCGAAAGCGATTTGAGAGTATAGTACTGGAAAGTAGAATAGCATGAAAAACTTAATTTTGTGGACATTACCTTTCTGTAATCAGCTACTGTATCTTTTTTGGAGGGGGGGTGCTCTGCTCTGGAGGTGTGCACTAACAAACCCTTCTCCTCCTTTTCCTACACGCATGTTAACTAGCAACGTGAGCAATATTTCCTACCATACTTCACTCCCAATATTTTTTGAGATGTTTGTATAAAATGGAATTTAAAATTCACCTATGATTGTATATGAACTGCAGAGGAGCCCATTTATTAATAAAAATAAAAACCAACAACAATCTTTTGTAATATCGGGGAGGGAGACGATGGGGATGGAAAAAAAAACCCTGGCAAACATTGTAAACTGCTTAAGTTTGACTTTCCTTTGGTTTCTAATCGATTGAAGTGTTCTGTTGCGGGAAGGTGTTTAATTGGATTTTCTCTGCTGCGAAACGCACTTCCGAACGTCCATTACGCTGTGCGATTTTTTTTAAAAAAGAAGTTATTTTAACAAACGTTGCACAAAACCTCTGGATTTAAAAAAAAAAAGAGAGTCTTGTTTATGTTTCAGTCGATGCACATAACCGGGGACGTGTTTACCCACCTTTCACGTGTCTCGCTCCCTCTCCATTTTCTGTTTTTTTCCCTTCCCGGCAGGAGCAGTAAGGGGATTGCGCTTTTTTTCCAGCCGAGCAGAAACGCCGCTCTCCGTAGCGATTTTCTGCTCTGAGAAGAGAGGGAGCGGAGAGCAGCCGTCAGCCTCGTGCGCAGGACGAGATCCCTTTCGGTAAACATATGCATCATCCAGATGGCAATGCTAATTTTCTTTTGACGCAGATGGAAGCTGACGGTAGGGTGTTTTCTAGGGGAGAAGAGTAATGCGAAATGAAATATCCCTAACCCTAAGCAGAGATGGATGGGAAACCATCAGTTCTCTGCATCGCTGACCTTCAGTTCCCAGCACATCACAGTGCCCTCGCAGCTGACGCCTGGAAAAAAAGCTCTAAGTCCTTTACTGCTCCTCGCTGTCTTGGTTTGCTTTCAAAAATATGGTGCCTGGTGTCAACTTCTAAGCAACAGCACTGCCTAAAGCAAGCAGAGAAAAAAAAATCCAACACCCTTCTACAAGCAACTTTTTAAAATTCAATATGGTAAATCTGTTAGATATGGGGTTTTGTGTGTGTATATATATATAAAAAAAAAGAGAATTTTGTACAATGGACCTGAATATTTTTGTTTCCTTATTTCGATGTAAGGAGCGTGAACATTTGCGAACCACACGCTGAAGTCAGGTATGGCACAATGGGGTCCGAGACCAGCTTTCCTTCCCATTTGCCTGGTTAAAAGCTTTTGTTGTCTCTTTCTAGCATTCATTGAGAAACTATTTCATTTTATCCGTAAGCCGTAAGCTTTCTCTGTCTGTTGGAAGCCACTCCTGATTAGTCTGCAGACACATTCAGAAAAAGTCTCATTAGTCCCATGTCCTCGCTGTTCTGTGTTTTAGAGACTAGAAAGCCAAAATCTTCAACTCTTAACCTTTTCAGAAGCACTTGCCACTGACCTAACGCAGCTTTCAAAACCGTACCGTGATCTTCAGCGTTCGGGTAACGCTGCGGATGGCTGAAGGTCTCCCACCTTGCTGGCTGTGCTGTGGAGACTCCTAAAACCACGTTCACGCTCTTAAACTCCCGAGGTCCACTTTACAAAGATGCTGCGCATCTGTAGCTCCCATTTAATCCCGAATATTGGGCTTTTGGAGGCTGGCTTTCCGCACCCGGCTCGTGAGACGTCAGGTCCGAATCGCAAGTGAGAATTTGAGACCTCAAAGGTTCATATCACTTGTTTCTCTGGGGGTTGGTTTTAGTGAGGTGGTGGTGGGAAAGCCGAAAGGGCTTGATGAAGTTCAGAGTTTCTCTGTTAATTTAGAAGACAGGTTGGGGAAACACTTTAAGGATTCCTAGACCAGGAGCACAGTATTCACACCTTCTTGGTAGGGAGCAGGAGCCAGAAGTGGCTGCCGGTCCTTACTATCTGAAGACCAGATTTAAACCCAGCAACACGGCAGCAGTTTCTTCATTTCCACGATGCATTTTCAGCTTCTAGCATCAAACCTTCCTTTGGCATGAAACTTGGCATAGCGGGGTGGAGTGAAAGGTCTTTTAGCCCTATCCAAACCAAATCAATAGCCTGCATTAGAAATATCACACAAACGTGATACGCACCCTCGTACTGGTTTAAAAGGGAGTTTAATCGCAAATAGCAGTTGTCCTCTTCCCCAGCAACCTCAGCTTTGTACATAATTACGATTCTGCTGTTCTTGGCTTCTGCATAGATATTTTTCTTGTAACAGTAATGAAGATCTAAGGCCCGATTTAAACCTAAGGAAGGACCTTCTCCCTTTTGTGGGGGAGATGACTGATCTAAGCACAGCCTTATCTGGCACGCTGGTACGCTAGGCAGCAGCAGGAGGCGGTCCAGCTAAAATCAAGGCTGTCAACATAAAAGAGCAGCGGGTCGTTGTCCTACCTGGTCACCACAGAAGCGTGATGTTCTTCGGGGTGGTCTTTGCAACTAAAACTGCCTGCTTAGGAAGCGAAGCAGCCTACAAGACTCGCTGAAGTTCGTGTTAGCTTCAAAGGCGATATGGTTTCGGCACCAAGCACGCGCATTGAAAAACCTCGCCTGCCTAATTTCACGAATCCCAAAAGGAGCTGAAATGCTTGGTCTTGGTTGGGGGTTTACCCAGGGGGGCAGAGGACCTGATTTGTTAGAGACCGGAAAAGAAATGAGCCCTAGAGAGGTTCGGGTTTTTCTGATAGACACTATTATTAGCTGACTCTCTCCGTCTCATAGTGAGGAAAAGCATCGTGCGATACGCAGCTCATCAGTTTTTTATAAGATTAGAGAAGTATAATCACATACCCTCCCTTTCTCACCCGTCAGTGTTCGAAGGTGACACAACCCCCGAGAGAACCTGATGGAAACTGTTCATGTCTTAAGTCTCTATGCCAAGCGACAGCCAGGAACTCACTTTAAGATTAAAAACGTTTTTAAAAGGAGATCATAAGGCTCTAAATCCAGGCACAGCTCTAAGTGATGCAGCGTCTCTTCCTGTGACCACTCTTTGCACTAACACCCACCACGGGTTTGCTTTTCCTCCAGGAAACCAGAGCAGGGACAAAAAACAGAGCGGATGAGGCAGGTGCAGGCATCGCACGATCAGCAAAGGGACAAAATTAATACCTTTAAAGAACTCCTTCATCCTAAGAAAAATGATTTGACTCTATAAAAGGTATTAAAAGATGATAAAGTTTGCTGGTTTGGCTATGTTTGAGGATGACGGACTTCAGGAGTACAGTTTCTTGGAGTATATCTGAAAATAAGCGTCAAGATAGAGAAATGTTGGGGTACTTTGGTACTTTAGGGTGTTTTAAACAGCGTTGATGGCAAAGCACGCCAAGTGATATGACTCTCTCTCTTTTTTCCCTCCCCCCCTGCAGTCGTACGGTGTGTTTAGCTTGCAAAATCTCTCACCGTTTGAGTGGTGAAGGTTAGAGTGATCCTGGTACTTGGTCTTGGCCTCTTTGTTAAACAGTTCCTACAATTTAGGCATTTACTGAGTTTGCATTTGTCTGTATTTGTCTTTCTTCCAAAGCAAAAAAAAAAAAAAAACCACCCAACAAAAAAAAACCCCAACCCTCACGGTGGCTTTCTTTACAAGTGACATGCTACATGACTTTGGCTTTGTTTTCCATTTTTAACGATCACATCGTGTGTTTGCTTTCCGAGCAATTAAAGTGTTTGTGTGCACCACGTTAGCTAAATATGCCCTTAATTCATAAACTCACAGCCTGGACCGGAGCAGCGGTGATGGGAGCCCGGGCTCCCCCTCCCGCCCCATTTCACGGTGATTATTTTGGGAGGTCGGGGGTTTTTTTAGTTGGATTGCTTTCTTGTGTGTTGTCTTTGCAACCGCGAGGTCCCGTCCCTCAAAAGATGGAAGTGCACGTGGAGAGGGGGGAAGCTGCAATGTCACTCCCGGACATGCTTACGCTAAAATTTTAGGGGAGTTTACGTCTTATTTCATGAAAACGGTAGCTGCGCTTTAAATCGAGAGCGCGCTGGGCTCTCGGATGGGGAAATCGCTGCTTGCGGAGCTGCTGTTGGCCCCCCCCGGCCCCGGTTTTGCCTCGCCTGCCCTGGGGCAGCTCCGCAGCACCGTCACTGGCCCGGGGGGCCCTGGGAGGTTGCCCTCCCCGCCGGCCCCGGCCCGGGGACGGGG
>NW_009215676.1:0-1811 GCF_000690835.1 Fulmarus glacialis
CCGTTGGGCGGTGGCTGGCTTTAGGAGCGGCGCGGCCGGTTTCCAGTCACCCCTGAGGAAAAGAGGTCTGAGGGGGTTTTAGTGTGCTGAGCAGGTGTGGGTTCTGCTTGTGCTTTGTTCTTCTCCTGCCCTTAAGCTTTAATAAAACCGCAGAATTCGTGGCGCGGTGCTGGCCGCAAAATTTTATGAGTTTCCCAGTGTTTCGCGATGAAGGGGCTTTTTGGGAAGGCCCCAGCCATACACTCTGAAGCGGGTTACAGGTGGGGTGCAAGGCGTGAGAGGGGCTAACTGCAGGCCACAGCTACAGGAAATGGTCTCTTTGAGTTGTGTGCACAGAGGAAAAACTGGCACCACGTACGGTGCTAATAATTTTTTAAATTAAAGCGCTTTTTTTTTAAAAAAAACTGTGACAAGTGAATTTTAACGCAAGGCCTTTCTTAAATATCTGTCAGTGTAAGAGGGAGGTGCTTCCTCTTTGCAAGCGCCTGTAGGAGGGAGGCAGCTTCCCAGTATTTTTCTTGCATTGCTTAGAAGACATTTCTAAGAAAATCCATTCCTCAGATTTTGTAGGGAATAGCCTGAACCAGATCAAACTGTGACTCCCTAAACACTACTGGAAGCTTTGGTCTCAACTCGGGTATCGTTACAAAGCTACAAGAGCGAAGCAAGGCGTCTCACACGGGTGGCTGCTCGGAACGCAGGCTGGGGTTTTGCTGCGCCTGCTGTTGCGGCTAGCCAAGAGCTGCTGCTGCTTCTGGGAGCACCCATGTTGCTCCCTGTGCAGATTGTCTGCTCCAGGGACTGTGGAAGCTGCTTTTCCTGCCAGCCTGTCCTCAAATCAAGCCAGGGTCTGACCAGCACTGCTTCTGCTGGCAGCATGGCACCACGCTGGGAGGAGTGTCCTACAGCCCTGGAAGTAAAAGGCAGGTTCTAGAAATAGGAATTTAGGGTCAGTAGCTGGTCAAGAAAGCCTCAAATTAATGGAGTGCAGTCAGAGGAGAATGTGCATGAATGCCATGTTGAAGAAATACCTCTTTGCTCACTTCCCTGCCTTGTGTTGCTGGACTGGTGTCCCATGTAACTACCCAGAGCAGCAATCCCTCTCTCCATGTAATCACAGAGTTAACCGGTGGAGGGTCTGTAAATTAAAGTGCTGCAATAGCTTGGCACAGAGAGTGTAGAAAGAGGTTAAAACCAATGCCTACATGCTGTAACTATACATCACCATTCTGCAGTTGAGGATCTAGCACAATCCTCAGGTTGGATATCTGAATAGTAAATGCAGGCAAATCTTCCTCTTTGCCTGAGACTGTGTCTGCCTCACACGTGCTGTGCTTCTACGCTTCCCCAGCATAAAGGCTTTACTAGGATGTCACTAAGGAGACCTACCTCATTAAACAGCAGAAGATCAAAAAATAGTTGTATTTCCAGTGTTCCTTGACTGGGTTCCCACCATGCTACTCTGAGTTTGAAGACGTTTTTGCTAATATTGTGGTTTGGAAAAAGAGGGTGGCTGTGGCAGTGATCTTGCACTAGTATCATAAAACATGGAGACAACATCACTTACTAGTCCTCATGGGGATCCTGCTTACCAAAGAGGTTCCAAGTGCCACCCTTCCCTCATTTCTGTCTTTGCCATAGACTCAATACCTTATGGCATATTATATATGCACACAACGTGATACAGTTCTACACAGTCTATATCGAGTATATCAAGTTACACAACTTGTTTTTTGCATAATTTTTGCTCACTACACCAAATGTTGTCTCAAGCTGTGTACTACTGCTGTTGTCCGAAAAGCGGATTCGTG
>NW_009215677.1:0-234 GCF_000690835.1 Fulmarus glacialis
CTGAGCAAGGCAAACCGGCGTGGCAAGCCGTGCCGATGGAAGATGGGGCGCACATCCAAGCCGGCAACACGGCAGCGCCGAGCTCAGAGCCGGGACACGGTCCTGCAGCAAAGGCGATGGAGCGGGGACCACCACCGCCACCCACCCACCTGGGCTCCGGCGCGGGGCATCCCAGCCCAGAGAGGTGCCATCCCTGGGGATGGCGGGGGGCCCCCCCCCGCCGGGGGTCCGGGG
>NW_009215677.1:278-36366 GCF_000690835.1 Fulmarus glacialis
GGAGGACACCAAAGGAGACTCCGATTTCTTCCAATGCTTTTCACCCCCAAACGAGGACAACGCGAGACCCAAACCCCTGGTGAAGGAGGTGGGACGCCGTGAAGGGCTGGCTTTTGGGTGCCATCACCCTGTTTCTCTGGCTTTTGGGGCTGGGGCAGGCGGGAGGGGAGCCAGAAGAGGTTTAAAGCAGTAGGAAAAGAGGGGTGAGAAGAGCATTCATTTAGCCCAAAAGAGATGAAGAGGAGAAATTCTTCCTTATCACGATGGAGAAACTGTCCTCGCACGGCACAAACCCAACGCTGGTGGGCCCCAAGACGACCTATATTAACAAATTCGGGTCAGTGTTTAACGAAATTTTTTAAAGGATTGGGGAAAAAGGTATTCTGGGCGTTCAGTGCTGATTTTCAGTGCATCCCAGACCAGGAATGATGCTCCTAAGGCTGGGAAAACCAGCTCCTGCTGGGAATGCAGAACAAACCAGGGATGGGTCGGTGCATCAGCCTGCTCGTTCCCCAGCAAAACCATAAATGATGTAATTAATACAGGAGGAAAATAAAACCACTGCTGGGCAATGCAGCTTCGTCGGAAACGATCTCAGCATCCCTCTGATGGCGTGTTTTGCCACAACCGTGAGCGGTGCCCATGATCCAGCCTGCCCGGGGCTGCTGGAGCCCCAGCGGCGGAGCCGCCAGCCCCCCGGGACTCGATGGATTTTACCAATGACTGGTGGAGAACATGAAATTCTTGGGGATGAAACCTTCAGGTGACATGCAGATGTGAGCTGTAAGCGATATAAAGGACGGGGAGGTGACAAAGAGCAGTTGCCGCTCTCACGGAGGTGGATGCAGGAGATGGATCTGGTTTAATACGAAGCCAAATCGCAGGCTCGTATCAAAAGCCTGGCTTAGGTATGGGGTGGGCGACCCGTCCCGGGAAGCAGTGCTCTGAGACGGGGATTTTGATGGGCATTAGGTGTGATGGGCAGGACATGAGCCCTGCGGTCCCCTTGTCCCATGGGGATAGTACAAGATCCCACTCTGTCACGGCCTTGTCCAATGGGATAAGGAGCAGGAGCTGGGAACCCCGGGCTGTGGCACATGGAGCCCAGCCGGGGTGCAACCCCTGGGTGCTGAGCACGTCCTCCCTGGGTGCTTCACCACCCCGGGTGCTCGGTGCTCCCAGCATCCCGCTCATCCCAGGCCATGCCAGTGAGGCACGGGGCAGGGCAGCAGAGACATCAGTGATGTTTTGTGAAAGACGTCCGCCACGTAACCGGAGGCTCATTCTCCACGTGCCTATCTTCTGCCTGGAAGAGCATCTCCCACCGCATCATCCCACAAGCGCTGCCTTCGGGCTGGCTGCTCGAGGGTCAACCCCTTCCACCTCTGGGAGAAATGCTCCAGGGAGCTGCAGGCAGGGGAGTCAAGAAGCAGAAGCAGCCCATCTCCTTCTGCCACACCAAACAGCAGCTCCCATACCACAACCTCCGTGCCAAGCCTGGGCAACTCAGAGCTGAAACACCCGCGAGGGTTTTCCAAATGAGGAATGACACGGGTGGGCGTTCAATCCAGATCCACCATCTCCAGCATCCCGGAGGTCCCATAAAAGAGACGACTCCCAGGGCAAACACCAGCGCAGTGTCCTGCTGCCGAGTTTCAGGATGGGCAGGGAGCTGGTGCGAAGGCTTCACACCCTCCTCCTCCTCCTCTCTGATGGGGTAGCCACAGGAACCGAGGCGGAGGGCTGGGACAACCGGCAACTAGTGACCGCGCCAAGCAGCTGAGCCCGCAGCCCTGCTCTGCTCCCCGCTGCGTCCCCAGGGAGGAGGAGGGATGCTGGCAGCGCTTGGGGGTTGCTTGGTCCCCTCCAGAGCAGGCTCCAGGGAACGAGGAGCACTTAGGCCATGGCGGGGCAGAGCCTGGAGCAACGTGGCACGAAAGGCTCACAGCCCAGTGAACACGAATGCGTAATGAGCACAGACACGGCAATGCGGCGAGATGCTGAATATGAAGGATTAAGGAAAAAGGAGAAATTAATCTTATTCATAAGGCAGAGCGGGTTTTTAACTCATGCACACAGCTGCTGGAAGCGGGGGGCAGCTTTTGTGGGGTGGCTGCTGCTTTGATACAAATCAGGAGAGAGAGATGTAAGGCCGGGCACTTGCCGGCAATGCCAAGAGCTGTAAGGGCACACTCCCATGAGCCGAAAGCCTCCGAGCAGGAAAAGAGCCCACCTCTCAGCCCGAGTCCCCTGCATCCCCGAGCACGCGCTCAATAGGACTTGGGCTCTCTGGCTGGTGGGAGCCATCCCCCTCATCCCCCGTTTCTTGCCCTTCTCCTGAGAGGCCGGCTCCACGATGTGTCTGACCCCATCCGGCCAAAAGACCCCGAGGCTCGTTTTGGGGAGGGAGATGCTGCCAAAGCCAGGATGGAGCTACCTCCTGCCTGCGGAGGTGGATGGAGCTGGGCTGTCCGCTGTCCTGGGATCCAGCGCTCACAGGAGATGCGGAGATGCCAGCACTTGGTTGAATCTCCTCCCGTCAAGCTCCATCTCCCACCCACCCTTGTTCGCAGCATGTGACTTCCCGGGAAGCACAGGGCTGTTGGGCAAGAGCTCAGTGAAAACACATCTCTTTTAATGGTTTTGGAATATAACGGATAAAGCAATACCTACAAGCACTAGGATCCGTCTTGCACCTGCTTTCCAGAGTCGAGGACCATCCTGGCACTCTTCAGTGGCAGTCGGGTGCTGCGTGGGAATGCGGCACTGCTCCCCCGCGGCTCACCCCATTGCTTTCTGCTTCATTAACCCCTTCTTTGCTCCCTGATGGATCTTTGCATCCAGCTTCCCTGTAAAGAGGGGATTAAAAAAAAAAAAAAACACAACAAACCCTCATCACTCTTTATTTTTAAATGCTATTTGCAATGCAAATCAGCTGGAGGCAGCAAGGTCTCCTAGTTAGTGTGTTCCTGTCACATTCAATTATCGTGCTTGAGGAGTCAGGCGTTTCCAGCCGCCGTGGCTTCCCTCCACAGGCATGACACCAGGGAACTGGGGGCAAGCGTGTCCGACGTGGCAAAGAGATGCCAGAGCAGGGGAAATTCAGCGAGGAGGAGAGTAAATTAACATCCAGCACTCGCCCGCCACTACCAGGGGGGAAAATCGATCCCTTCGCTTGCCTGCAGGATGCGTGTCGACACGTTCAAAGGCGATGGGGGACCATCAAGCACCATGTCGGGGACATGTTTCTCCGCGGCGTGGTGGAAAGCCGGGCTTGGGGACAATAAACCCCCAGCTTAGGGATGATAATGCAATGGAGCACAGAAGGTGATGGGGACCGACGGCTCCATGCTGTCAAGCGCCAGGTTGGTGGCTTCCAAGGCCACCAGCTGGGAGAGCCGTGCTGTCTTTGCCACTGGGGAGCACCTTGGGGAGCCCAGGCGCCCACGGCCGGCTGCTCCGGTGGAACCCAGAGCAAAAGCTACCTCCCCTCATCCCACTGAGCTTCACAGCCCTTGGTGGCTTCGCTGCCACCTCTTGGGAGAGGAGCAGGACACCAACACATGGGATTTGGGCAACTCCTGCAGAAGCAGCCAAAAACCAGGCATGGCAAGCAAGCCGGGAGGGTGATGTGCTGCCTTGGAGGAGTGTCCCTGTCCCCCTCTCCCTGCCTGTAAAAAAGCAAGGATGTTCCTGCTCTCCCAGGCAAAGCTCCCTCCTCCAAAAGGGAGAGGAAGAAAGGGAGGGTGACCTTAAGTGAGGCAGCATGGCAAAGAGCCAGCCTCCTGGCTTTGCCATCAGCCAGCACCGGCCACCTCCTCTAATGCTACATCTCCCGGGGAACTCACCTCCCTGCTCCTGCTCCCCTGCGACTTCCCATCCTCCAAATGCCAGCCTCATCCCGTCTCTGTCTGTAGCTGGGAGCAGGGACAGGGCTCCACCGCATTGCAGAAGCCAGCAGGAAAAACGGCAGAGCCTGCGGTGAGCTGGGGATGGCAGCCCCAGTCCCTGGGGAGCATCCCCTGCATCCCTCAGGAGGGACATGGGGTGTCCACCATGGTCACACCGTCAGGAGGGGAAGCAAAGGGATCAGAGCTTGATCCCAGGGAGATGGACAGACAGAGACCATCCCAGTGAAATCCCAGTGAGGTGGATGGAGCCTGAGCTGGCAGGCACCTCATCTGGGTCCCGCAGCATCGTCCCTCCAGGGAATCAAGCCCGGTGTCACCCCGTGGGTGAAGCACAGCCCATGCGGTCCCTGGGAGAGCTGCATTGCTCCAGCCCAGCTTCAGCACACAGCAGATCTCGTCCCTGGTGGGGACCAGATCCACCAGGCTCCAAACCGGTCCCGCTTTGGCCACTGCTCCAAAAACTGCCAGTAAATGCCTGTGTGCTGTGAGAAGTTGGCGCTTGTCCAGAGAAAATGGTTCCAAACCAGCCAGAGACCATCACCTCCTCTTCAAATCAAGAAAACTTCTCAATTTCAGCTCAACAAAGAGTCCGACAATGCTTTTGGAGGAGAGGCAGGTTACAAAACTGCTTCACTCAGGATGTCCCACCAGGACAACCCAGCCTCCCTGAAACCAGTCCTCCTCCTTCAGCTTGAGTTTTGGGCCAGCCTTGCTCCTGTCTGAGCTTGAGAGGGAAGTTCAATGCACCAAACCCATAACATGCAAAAAAAATGCGAGCAAGGGTTTGCAAGTCACTGTGCCATAGATGCGCAAACTGAAATGCAGCTACGGTCAGATCAAAATTGGAAGCAGGAACCAGATGCTGCCGGTGTCTCGGTGCAGCAGTTGCCAACTTGCAGCCCACGGGACACAAAAGGGCATATGCAAAACTCTTCCATCATCACAAATAAGAAAATTAAAACTGAGGCCAAGCGAAAGGGCAAAATAGGATATTACTTGAAGCGTCTGTTTTCAGACAGTGTTCTTGCCCTGAGCTGCAGTTTGGAAGATGCTCTCCTACAAGGTCTGGGAGATCCACCATCCTCTCTGCCACCCTATGCAGGAGAAGACTTTCTCCACCCGCCTAAGGATGGGGAATAAGCCCCCTCCTTGCGATGGCTGGCAACAGCGATGGGCACCCAACAAGGCTAAGCCAGCACGGCCAGACTGTCCGGAAGCGCCGTGTCAGACCACCATGTCGCCAAGCCACGGGGTTTTTAGCAGGAGAAAGGCCGCGAGTTCACACTCACTCCATGCTCTAGTCCCCCACCACCAACACTGTGTCACCTCCGGGGCTGTAAACTTCCTATTTAACGCACCTGCCTGCTCCTCCTGGACCCCAAAAGTGATCAGGAGGCTCCTCGGCTCTATCTGCTGGCAAAGATAAAACACCACGTGGATAACCTTTAGGAATAGGCTAAAAATAAGGCAACGGCCCCAGGGTCCCCTTCTCTTTCCGCTCAATGATTTAAGCACTCTCGTCTCACACTGCGACGTGTCCCTTTGCCCGCTCCTCCGTGCTCTACCAGCCGTCGGCTGTTGAAGGGAGGTTTCTGAGCGATGCTCCAGGGAGGCTTCAGAGAAGCTTTGCCCGGATTCAAGGAAATCTCCCACGAGAACCGCCACCGTGCTTTGTCCTCATGTGCTGAAACTAAGTGGGAATGTGTTTGGGGACAGCCGTGCTTCCAAACATGATGCAAACACAGTGCCCGTCCCTTCCACACAAACAATAACCCTGGCAGCAAAAATCAAGCTATGTTAAGTTTTTTTTCCCCATCCCCGGGCTGCTAGAAATGACTAATTTGCAATGGAGAAGCAGTTGGATGTCATCGCAGCAAGGTCCATGCTGTTATCTGGCAAGGAAAACTGCTCCGGCTTGGCTTCCCAACAAGACAAACTGGCATTTTGTCATGGTTTGAGCCAGGCTTCAAGGAGACTGGGGCAGCCAGCGAGCTCAGGTGGGGACGTGAGCCGGCACCTTCCCCCTGCTCTGCTTCCAGCTTGGAGAATTAAGCTTTTGACTGCCTCGGATGTGATGCCAGCTCCTATTAAAACAGCGCCTTACCCTGATGAAAGGTCAAAGCCTTCCCTGCTCCTTCCCTAGGCTGTCACAAATATCACCCAGACGGACAACGTCCCCTCTGGGAGGGGAACGTGCAACTCCACAGTCTCCCCCGGCGCTGCTCTCCTGACGGCTCCTGTCGACATGGAGGGCAGGAAAGGCAGGGCCAGCAGCAGGAGCGGGCAGCGCAGGCAGTCCTTCCAGGCTGTTAGACTGATCCTTCTCCAAGCACGAAAGTGTCACAACACAAAGGAGACGATGTGACAGATGGGGAAGGGACCGGCAGCGCCTGCACCCGGCGAGGCAGACGTGCAGAAGCCGGCTGCCCTGCGCTCACACCACGCAGCAGCTTCCCCCTTCAGCCGCCGGCGGCAGCTCTCCTCCTAACCGCGGCTGGATGGAGGCAGATGTGGCAGTGAAGGGGCATGGGAGAGCCTGTACGAAAGCAAGGAGAGAAACAAGAAAAAAAAAAAGATGCAGCGGCTGCTTCAGCACGCAACAGCAACGAGGCTGTTCTACTGCAGCAAAGACGTTTGCATCCTAAATAGCTCAGCATAGCCCTGCCCGCTCACTGGTGGGCTGGGAAAGACCCGTCCCTGGGGGAGGACGGTGCCGCTAGCAAGATCCAAGCGCTGCAGCTCACCAAGCATCATTTGTCGCCATCGGCCGAACGCACCTCCCAGATGTTGCTACAAAAGGCAGGAAGAAACCAAATCATTTTGCCCTGCTCAATACGCTGACAGGGCAGGAATACCCCCAACGCCCAGGGAGAGACCGAAGCCGTGGGAGAACAGTGCTTCTCTGAGTGGAGAGGGGAAAAACCCCTCAAAAACAAGAAAAATAACCCTACACTGTGCTTCAAAACCCCTTATTAACCGGTCCTGAGAAATCCTGCTGCTCCTGTGCTGCTAGACAACTACTCCCGGAGAACCACGTTGCAAACGAGAAAGAAAACCCAGTCGTCAGCTCTGCTAGACAAACAGCCAAGACTATTTCTGCTTATGCTGCTTTTAGCCTGTCAAATTAATTTTTCACATCCCCTGAACGTGTGTACGGTGCCTTCCCCAGGCTGTGTGGTGGGGAGGCTGCTAATAAGGACGGAGCTGACTGCAGGCTCCCCAGCTGCTGCATCCCTCCTCCATCCTTTTTACGGCAGCGGGCAGGAATAACTGGCAGCCTGCGGAGGGGCTGGTGGCTCATAAAAGGGACTAACGACGCTGGCAAGCGGAGCGCAGACAGATGCTGCGGCGCTTCCCTGCAAGCTCTGCCAGGACATCCCATCCTGCCGGCCTGCGGATGGAGAACATCCATCTGGCCCTGCAGCTCTTGCTGCTTCAAGCCCTCACCATCCTCACGGGCAAGAGGGCAATTTTGAATTGCAGGCAAGGAACTAGCGCAGATCTGCCTGAGCATCGCTGCACCAGCTTGTATCCCAATCCAGGCTGATGCCAGAAGCAGATCAGCTGCAGACACGAGCGCTCTTTGACTCCCGAGTGTTTGCAGAGGCAGGAAGGAAGCAACATCTGGGGAAAGGGGAACTGAAGACAAAAAAAATATTACAGATGTATTCAAGTCATTAAACAAACACCTATAGATCAAAGAGCACAGGGCAAAGGTTGCGAACTCATATGGCAAAGGCAAGCATAGTTGGTGATGAGAGCAGGCACGAAAGGCCAAGGGGGGCATCTGTGGAAACTTTACTACTTACAGATTTTGGGTTTTCCTTTGATGGGAAACTTCACAACCATCTCCTGGGGATTAGTGCAGATAAAGACAAATGGAGACCCAGACTCCTGGCTCAGATCCGGATACTGTGAAACACAGACACACACACAAAACAGAGTGAGACCAACTGCCACGGGTGAGAAAAGAGCTCGGCGGTCAGGAGCAGAGAAATTGTTATTTAAGAGATGGGCTATATCTAGGCTGTAGCAGCTCAGACTAAAACAGTTCAAGAACTTTTAATGAAAAAAAAAAAAACAATTGCAGGTTTGGGTCTTAATCAGTGAGCCCCTCGCTAAGCCTCTTGCCCTCGCGCCTCTGCTAGAGTTTGTTCCCTTTTCTGATCCGCTCATCAAGCCACTTCCCTGTGTGCTCCCCAACCCTTTTCAGCCCCCTTTAGCACTGACCTGTGTTTTGCCACCTAAAAGGTGTGGGTTTACACCTGGCTTAAGCTGATCTAAAGCGTGGGGTGTCAACAGAGAATTGGGGGCCCTGCCCTCTGAAGCTTGCCTGCTCACTGCCTGCTTTGCACTGGGACAAGCATGGGACCGATCTTCAGCCCAAAGCATTCCCGGATTCAGCTGACCGGGGATACGGGTACCCCCACCAAACGCCAGCCGGTTGTGGATGGCACACCAGCACCTCAACCGAAACAGCTTGGCCAACCCAACAAGATGATGACCACCAGAAGGGTGGCCACGGGTTCTACTGAAGCAGCTGTCCCAGCTACAGGTACATCCCCATCTCTTCCCCACAAAGCTCAGTCCAAACACAAGGGCTTTGAGATTTGGAGAGCATGCATCATCCTGCTGTGGGACGTGCAGCCCCTGAGATTTGTCTGTATCTAAAGGGTGAGCAGTAGAAAAACGGCTTGTAACATGCTAGGTCGATGGCTCAGAGAAGCCGGCCGTCTCCATGCAGGGCTGGCTCTGTGTACGAAGTCTATGGAGAGATTTCACTGCGATGAAGACATGGGGGAATTCTATAGGGAGAGTATAAACAGATTGTTTCTCTCATTAACCATGGGGGAAAAAAGGGAAGAAAAAAAAAAAAATCCACTCAGCGAGAGAAGTGCACCGAAGTCCTGTCTGGATGCAGCTCAGCCTCACCGGTGTTCAGAAGTGAAATGCAAAACAGTAATAAAAAATGTATACACCAACCATCACTTCAGATTCTCCATTAGCTGCAGACCTTGCGCTGACAGGCGCAGAGGCGAGGGCATGCCACGAAGGTGCTCCAGCCCAGGAAACCCAGTTCAAACAGAGTGCGGAAGCAGCTTCCCTTCCATGGGAAAACTGCCGCCTTTTTTTTTTGCTCCCCTGCCTTCCTCAAGCAGATCCGTCAAGGCTGCTGTAGGGGACAGGATGCCAGACCAGATGGAGCAGCGTGTCCTGGCAAATCCCCCATTTGTTACTAACAAATGACTCCTAGGCTGAGTGTTTGAAAAGCTCTCACCGACCTGCCAAGATGAGTTTGGATTTGCCCTGGAACAGCTGGGCACGGAGAGGGGAGCAGGGAGCAACCCGCTCTCCCTGCGCTGTAGCAGGGTTTGGCAGCGTTGCCAGCGGTTAGGGGAGATTTACAGAAGCCTGACACCAGGATTGGATCAACCGGGGAAAGCATTTCCAGCCCCTCTCATTTTACAACAGCGTGTAAGAGCTGTTCACTGAGCAAGAGACAGAGATGTACGTGCACTCAGCTGCTCTGTACAACACCCGTACTGGGGCAGAAAGAGCCGCACTGATCTGCATCGCACGCGGATACCCCGCTGTACCGATCTGCGGTTGGAGAGGTTTCTTCCTCTTTTTTTCTTCTGGCTGAGCCATGTTACTTGACTTGCTTCCACCGCTCCATGCCAATGCCAAGGATTTTCATTTCCCATCTGCGGGGAAGGAGGATCTTGGAAGGTTAGAAAGAGCCAGTGTTAATATCCCCAGCCAACGCCTGGTGAGTGCAAAATGCTGGCACTGCTATTGCTCTCGGCATCATGCAGGTGACTGGTGGCCCCTCCATAGCCAGAGGACCTGACTTACCCAGCAGCTCCCACACTAGCATGGCCTCCGAAGGTCACACCATAAAGCGGTGGGGCATAAGCCACCATCCAGACCTGGTCGCAGAGGTGGTCCATCCCCGCTCTACTACATGTGGTTCAGCCAGTGGCTTCTTCAGCCAGGTTGTGTGTCCGGGACCAGTGTGCCGTAGAGGTCTTGCTGCCTGGAGTACAGCTGCTTCCCAAATCTCCGCAGCCACCATCTCCTAGGTGGTCCTGGACATCACTGTGTCCCCCTTCACGCACCTTTCAGGCCCTCACACAGGGACTATCCCCATAACGGGTACCCAGGCATCGGCAGCAAAGGCAATAGCCAGGTTGGTTTCTCCGCTGACAGCTTTCATCCAAAACCAGGATCAAACCTTCAGCTCCAAAAGCTTCCAGCTCAATCCGATCCCAAGGCTGAGGCAGATGCCACAGCTGCAACTTGGGTTTATGCTTCCATGCCGCAGCCTTTCATCTTCACTCCCAGGGTATATTTCTGTACATGCACCAAATCCATCCATGTCCTGCATTTTAAAAGCCTTGGTCCTTCCTCTGGCATCTCATCCCCAGGAGGCAGGGAAGGAGCACCTCGTTAAGCCGCTACCTTTAAGGCTTCCTATTGTACCTACCCCGGAAACCTCTTATCCCATCCTGGTGAACAACAAAAGCAGAATATTCCTGCCTGCCAGAGCTGAGAAAAAGCTGTAACCCTTTCCTCTGCCTAGAGACAAGATGGTCCCAGGTGGAGAAGATGGGGCTGAGCTCCCACAAGATGCTGAGTCCTCACAAGATGCTCAGCCAACCTAATGGCCAGGCTCCCCTCTTCCCCTGGTCCCTTCCACAAGTCAATTCAACTCGTTCCCCCCGAAGAAATTTAGGGAGGTTTTGGGCAAAGTCAGTTTTCTATTGGGTTAATGGACTGAACTGCTCAAAGAAGGGTCCGGTGAAGCGGGTGAATGGCAGGAGCACATGGCTGGAGGCTGGCAGGAACCGAGACTCCTCTCACAGAGAAGAAAGAGGTTAGACGTGCCCGCTGTACCTCCTGAAACCACTGCCTGCAACCTGAACAGAGAAACAGTGAGATATTCTTTTGCCACACAACACATCAGCAGGACCAAAAGCACAGCCTCTCCCCAGTGCACCTGTAACAAGCTGCCAATATTTAACGTGTTTAGAAACTACCTCCATGGACCTCATTCCTAGAAGTCACTGGAGCTGTTACTATTTCCTACGCAAAATCCTTCCCTGTTGCTACTCAGTCCCCTAAACAGCGCTCGCTCTCAACGTCACGCATGATCACCGTGAGCAACATCGCCTGTAAACACCTACAGACTGTATCTACACTATCTTGTCTCGTCATCAACAAGATCAAGACAGACAGCGTGGCTGAGCAGCAGCGCTCCTCCGCCCCTACAGCTCTTTCTGCAGCTTAGCTCGGCACTAGGACATCGGTATCTACCTGCCCCATACTGGAGATGCCTCACCTATTGGCAGCTCACTTACGCTCTCAGCAGAGACGCTGCCACCAAGATACCAAACACAATTGCCTCCATTACATTTTCCAAAGCTGCCCAAATATCTAACGAGTAAAAAACTCATTTCTCAATGTTTCTGCTGTAAGAGTTCAGTCAAGTCACTCTACAATCTGCAACGCAGTAAGTTTAGGAGATGGAGAACAAATTTATTCCCAACTACGACGCCCCACAGGTAGTGGCCACTGCCCATCAGCGCTTCAGCAAATCTGAGACTTGTAGTAAAAGCCCAAAAGCCACATCGAGTGTGCCAGAGAGAGAAGACAGAGCATATCCCCAGTAAAGAGGATCTGCAACAGCAATTTTTTAAATAAAAGGTTGATTTAGTAGGAAACGACACTCCCTCTCTACAAGAGACCAAGAATCAAACCCAGCCAAGAGTCTGATGGGGGATGTTCCTTCCTAATTTCAATGGCACTCATCGTTATAATCTTGAGGGTGGTAAATAGGACAGGTGCCAGTACTCCAGGCTTTGACATTGCCTCTGCCGGGAACCAACTCAGCATTTAGGAGAAGGTGGCTAAAAAGGCCCTCTACAACAAAAAAAGTCCAGAGGCCAGGTTGTCCCTCAAGAAGGAGAAAACCCACCCTCCTCCAATCCTGCAGATGAGCAGGAAAGCTCGAGAGAGGGGTTATGCAATGTAACTACAGTGTAAAAAAAATGATTCAGGCTCCTTTCAGACCTTCTGCCACCTCGCAGTGGGCTTGCGACGAGGCAGTTGGGAGGACGGTGGGCTCTGTGGGCTGTGAACAGCTGGCACGGCTTACCAACTGCTGCTCCAGCCCACTGCTTCACACAGTCGAAAACCCCACATACACTCTCCATACACTGGTGTCCATGCAACCACCACCCTCCTTGCTCATCCCACTTCTGTGACCGCACCAGCCGGGCTTCAATTTACTGCTAACAGGTTTGTAAGATCCTAGCTGTGAAGAGATGAGCAGCGGGGGGAACAAAAAAGCAGATCTCAAGGCACCTCAACACACGCAGAAAGAGCTCGAGGTTAAATGTAGCATCTGAGTACAAGCTAGAAAAGGGAGCTGAACGCCAGGCTCTGCAAAAAACCGGCCACCAGATTTGCCCTCTCGCTGCAGCCAGCACTTTGAACATACATTAAGTGGCTATCAGATGTCCCCAACAGCCACCCCAATCAAGCTGCAAGCAGGGATAATTGCTAATGAATGTTCCCTACGCTTTGTTTTCACCGTCCCTGTCTCTCATCACCAGCTCGTCACCACCAGAAATAGCAGCAGGGCTGCCCAGCCTCCCCATCCGCAGCCCACAGCAAAAGAGCAAAGAAAGGGACAAGCCAGTTCGGAGCCAGCAGAGACACGAACCCACCTTCTCTGACATTTGAGGGGAAAAAAAAAATCCTGCTAATTTTTCCCCACCACCACCAATCTGTTAAAGTAAATATGTTTTTCCCTGATTTGGGTAAAGCCTGCAGCAGGATGCGGGGGCCGTGCAAGCTTGCCCAGCATCGCTGGTAACAATGCAGGAGTCGGGACCCTTAGCTCATCCCGATTCCATCTCAGCAGTGGGGAAAAAAAACCCACAGAGAAGGGCTGTCCCGAGCCCCTCAGTTTCTTCACCCCTCCCTGGTAAGCTGCGTTCGCTTGAACCCGAGTGCCATGAACCGAAGGCAGGGGAATCGAAAGAGCCGAAAGAAAACATGCCGGGGGGGAGCCAAACCATCACTAACGAGATGAGCTCTGCTCTGGTGCATCTGAGGAAGGAACAAAGGCACCGTGTGCAACAGAGCAGCAGCTCTGTGCAGCACAAAGCCAAAACACTCCCTGGCAGCTTCGTTAGCGACCTTTCAAGAGCATCCTTCGCTCTCATTAAGGTCTCTGGACACAAAAGGAGACAAGCAAACGCAGAGCAAGAGACTGAATGCTAACACCGGGTGGGAATAGCCCCGGCGTTTTACACAGGCTGGCCTACAGAGCCCTGCAATGCAGCGTGAGCTTTCCTCCACTCTTCTTGCCCATCAAGTGTGCGACCGCCCGGCCCCGGCGCACATCCTGGTTAGCCAGAGCGCAGCGGAGAATTGCACGCTGGAACCTGTAGTCCTTCAGAGGGTTGCCGCCATCCTCTCCATCTTACAGCTGCCGGGGGGTGGCCTTGGGGCACTGGCACCAAATGGCAAGGAGGTGGTTGAGATGTTCTGCAAGGTTAATAATGGAAAGGGTTGAATCATTTTCCTGGCGTGCCTCCTCGGTGAACAACAGGGGAAATACAGCTCGCTCTGCCAGGCAGCGCTGGGCCAGGACACCAGCTCCAGCCTTCATTTCCCCGCTGCTCTCTAAGAGCTTTGAAATAAAAGAGGCAGCGCTGGAAAGCAACGCTGTCTGGAAAGAATAAAAGCAAGCAGAGCCCATGTGTTGGCAAGAGAGCTCACCGTAAAATGCATTCAAAGGGAAAAAAAATAATCTTGGCGGAGACAGCGTCCCCTCCGAAAGAGCAGGGCTGCTGTAACCAGCAGTGGCAATAAATCAGCTTTCCCCAGCAGGCAAAAACACGCACTGGGCTCTTCCCCGGGCGTTATGAGAAGCCCCTTGGCCACGTGCAAGGGAGGGGAGCGGGATGCGAGGCATCCTCCTGGGAGCCGGGCGCAGCTTCCTTCACCCCGTTTTCTTGGTGATTTGTGGGAAAGGCAGATCCGCTCTTCTTTCACGCCTCATAAGCTTCATAGCTGTCAGACTAACGTAACAGGTAATTAACTACTAAACAACCATTTTCTCCTCCTCTCCAGAGGGAAATTGCTCACCATCCAGCTAGAAAATGTTTCTTTAGCGGTTTGCAAAGGGGAAAAGAAAGTCAGGAGTTTCTGGCAAGCAACAGGGGTGCCGCAGCCAAAGAGGGGCATTCGCAGCGCCTGCAACATGGATGCAGGAGAAATGGAGCCCTCAGAAATGAGAGGCATGATGCTTATCCGGTTGTGGATGCTGCAAACTCCCCGATTCCAGTTCGGGCACCACCAGCAATAACTCCGGTTTCTGCCTGCAGATACCCCGTGGAGCTGCCTGGGTACAGCTGCAGCCAAAACTGAACCAGCGCTTGAAGCTCAGTTATCGGCTCTGCAGTCCACCTGCAGGTAAGATTATTTAATATCGAGAGGAAAAAAAAAAATCCCATCCTTCTCACAGTCTGCAGGACCAGCCTTCAAGAACCGCTGTGCCCAAGTGGCATCCGTCCTTGTCGCTTTTCCAAGGAGAGTGGTGTTGAAGCATCGTTTCCCCATCTGTTGTTCTAACAGCGGTAGTCTCCATCGCCTCTTTACACTGATGTTCACTTTTGGGGATTATCTAGCCAATCTTCCAACCCAGCCTTCGCCCTGAAATGCTCCAGGGCACGTTCACCCAAAGGTGACACATGACTGGCAACAGGAGCCATCGCCTGAGCCAGGAGATCCAGGTTTGCCGCTGCTCTGTGTCACCTTCTCCTGACTCAGACCTCCAGTTTTGGAAAGAGCTTGCAGAGCACCAAGCGCTTCACTTTGAAGTTTGATCTCCCTCATGACATGGTCTTGCATCACACTTTCAACTTTGAGCACGTTTTCAGGCATCATCTTTTAAGGACCTGTTCCCTCTGCCTTAGCACTGGCCAACCAGGATTTTGGCCCATGAGAAACATAACATTTTCCTAAACAGAAACTCCAAAGCAAATCCAACTTTCTAGAAACACCAAATTTTCTAGCCTGAGGCAGAAATATCCAGTACTGCAGCCTTGTGAGAGTGCACCCGAGGAACTCTACACGCTGCCCTTGGCCACAGAAGACCACATGGATGCAGAGAAGCCACTCCATGGAGACTGGGTTAGAAAACGGATATGCGCCGATGTTCAATTCAAACCAACCAAATGGGCAAAAAAGAAAAAAAAGTAGGATCGTGAAGAAACACAAACAAAAGCCGGCAGCCAAACTTTTGTTTGAAAGCCTGTCAGGTCTAGACTGCAACGTGTGAGGAAGGAACAGCTCGAAACCACAGCTGCTAATGGTTATGGATTTGGCAATCAAAATGTCTTTGTTAAAAAAAAAAAAAAAGTTAACTGCCTTACTATTGAGGTTACAAACCGCAGCCTTGATGCATTGTTGCAGTCAACATCCTCCCTGCTGTTTTTGAGAGCTTACATCTGCTGCTGGCAGATCATGTGCTGGCATAGGCTCCCTTCGCGAGGATGCGCAAGGAATTTTGCTAGCCTGCCTTCCTTTCCCCTTCTTCCCACAACGCCCTGTCAGTCCTTGCCTGCTCTGCCCCTCGCATGCTTAGCTGGTACGCAACCAGATCCAGACGCAGCAGGCTGGGATTGCCGCAGGACCCTTCCCCTGGCCGGTTGGATCCATCCGGTGGGTGTTCTCCGCCTCCCAGCCTCAAGCCTGGCTCTCGTCGTGTTCCTACACCACAAGCTGTACTTTGATTCAAAGGGCAGGGGAAGCAATTAAAACGTAATAAGTAATAACAGGACTTTGAAATGTAGATTTAATATTCAAACTCGTGCTGGGGCACTCAGATTTTTAAAATGCTGAGCAGTCTGCCAGGGCTCCAGTCTGCAAGGAGACCTGGAGGACTCAGCGGTGCTGGGCACGGTGGGCACCCCCCCTGCTCTCCCTGAACCGGCGTCACAAGACCTACAGCCACCAACACCCTTCTGCAGCTCAACACCCAGCCTGAGAAAACACCCAGCCATGGTAAACCCTACAAGCAGCACAAGAAGGGCTTGCGACGTTTATACAGTGCCTGACAACCATCGGGGAAACTGGGTGGACTTGGAAAAATATTTGGTAGTGTACTAGGCTCAGCTGAAAGAGCCATTTTCATCCTCCTGTGCCAAGGGACGGCGGAGACCTCAGCTGCAATGCAGCCCCACCGCCTGCGCTGTTGGACAAAAGCTGGCAAGGAGGAGGAAAGAGGCGATGGGGAGGAGGAGATGAGGGGAAACCAGGGCACTTGCTTCTGCTCAAGCAGCTCAGAACGCCTGCTAGATACAGCCAGACATTTTCAAGCAGCTTCTTAAAGTCCTTTCATAAATCAGAGTTGCAAAGCAAGGGGTAAAAACGGCACAGCTGAGCGCAGCAGGTGTCAGAGATCAGCTGAACTTTGGAAAAAACCTAATTTTGGTGAACACAGCCCTGTGCAGATAAGGCATCCGCGTCCCTGCCCTGGTTTACTTCGGCAGCCGCCACTCCTCGCACTGACCCTTGCTGCTACTCCCCGAGGAAGCGTGATGCCGGCGGCTGCTTCCAACTATTGACTCAACCCCACCAACGTGATGGGATTTCTCACGGCCCAACGTGTGGCAAAACCAGGATACATATCTGAGCGACCGGTCTGTTCGGGGTTATGAAATCGATGACATGCCGAAGAAAGCTTAAGCAAGCATAGTCCTTGGGCACGCGTACATTTACCGCGGTGGTTATATTCTGTAGCTGCCAGCTCCCCTGTCATTTGGGGTCACCACCTAAAGGGTGGTCATGGCTCAACCTGGTGGAGCTACAACCAGACAGCGAGGGTGTGGGGCACCTGAGCAGCAGCCAGGCTTGAGGTCAATTTTATTTAACCTTTGGTTTCAGGATTAAATAAAAACCAAACACCAAGAAGGCAGCAAGTATCACTGACCACATCTGAAAGGAGAGAACAAAAAATCCCAGATCACTGACTAGTTTGCTGAAATGGTAGCAGAGGCTAAGTCCACAGTCATCATTAATTAAGTCATATGCTTCAGCCTTGGCTTCGTTTTTTCCCTAGGGTCTAGAAAACCAGAGGAGAGGGCAAGCTAGCCTCTATCATTTGATTTCTTTGGCATGTTAATGCATTCCTAAATTAATCATCATCAAGTGACAATCTCTCCTTCATCTTTAACAGACTGAGCAGTGGCCTTAGTAAACCTGCTGGCTTATGCAAGGCAGCTGGAGCCTTAGAAGAGTCTCTGATGAAAACCAAAGCACTTCACATAAGGAAAAACTCCCCCATCTCTTACCGTCTATAATCCAAACCAGCTGCAGGCCTGCTCTGCTCTGCTCCTAGAACCATGAACCAGGGGGGCTTTATGTGGTGAGAAACCGAATAAAGAGATGCATCACCCGTAGGTCCCTGCAAGCCAGACTAATGCCTAATATCTCTTGATCTGGCATCAGGCTACACACAAAAGACAAATTCAGCTTAGGAGAATTCAGGGACCTGTAAAGTTCAAAGGCCTTTCGTCGGTTGCAATCATTAACAGCCACCTAGATTGCTGCAGAAGGAAGTATATCGGATCTAGCCTTCCAAACCCTGCTAAAAATCATTCATTGGTAGAGGTGCAATAGCTAAGCCTCAGGAATGAGAAGGCAAATATCCCGTGAGCGGGGGTGAGCGAAGGTGCCAGGACAGCCACAGCATCACACAAACAAGCATTTGTCTCACTCAGAGCCTCTGCTAGGAAACCTTTACTTTGGGGAGAAGGTCCTCGTAAAAAGTCTCTATGTATTTATACTGTTCTTCAAAGTAAATGTCAATGTGTATGTTTGTGTTTCTCCCCCTCATTAACTTCTTTCTTAGGCAAATATTATCAGTGGGCTATTGTTCCTTTATTTGGAGATAATCTAAACAGGCACTTTCTGGAGTCTAAATATAGAAAATTTCTACCCTTCTTCTTCATTCCTGTTTGAGAATTTAAAGCAAGTCCTGTATGCTTGGTGCCAAAGTCTGATTTTTTTTGCTGTTATTTTCACTGGGGAGGGAAGAGGAGGGCAAATTTCCTGAGAGGGAAAGATGGAGCCTATTTAAATGACAGTTTCAATCTCGTGGCACAAAAATAGCTTAGACGTGTTCCCTTGTGCAGATTTAGGACACTAAGCGATCACCTAGAAATGGAAAATAAACACTTTACTCCCGTCGAACATAATTACCCAATATTTCAACCTGAGATAATAGCTACATCTAGATATCGGCATGTGTGTGCGCTCACATTCAAAGTAAGACCAAACACACCTATCGACCACTAAAATAGCAGCAGCGGAAATGTTCTTTTTCCAGTTAAAGTAATAGTCTCTCGGATCCCAGTCATTAGCAAAATGAACATGGACTACAGAGCACATTAAAATAGCATAAATGTAAATAGTTCCCTGCTTGCTTTAGACTCTTGCCAAGCCCTGCCTGCACCATCCCATGTTTCCCCAGCGAGTGCTGCTGAAGTCACCGACACCTCATGCAGGAAAAGAAAGGCAGCTCCTTGCTCTGCTCAAGGTGTCGGTGACATCAGCCCCAGAGCAAGGAAAAGCCGTCATCAACGCTCAGATCTCGACAGGGGGGAAAAAGTTTCCAGGTCACCTTTAGCGTCGAAAAGAGTAACAAAGGGATCATTCTGGTCTCAACCAAGGCTTTTTGAGTGGCTGCCACGAAGAGAAGGAAACGAGCCCAGAACACGCTCCGAGGAGGTGTAAGATGTGCAAAGCTCAACTGGAAATACTGAGATTTAAGAGCCACGCGGAGGGATCTCCTGGCACCAGCCAACCACCCGCCCTCAGCAGCAGGGCTGAATTCAGAAAGCAGCTTTGGCTTCACTCCCCTGCAAACAAAGCAGGTGACACTTGGTACCTGGGGTGGACTTTCCTACCTGATAATAACTTCTGCTCTTAGAGCAGCTTTGATCCAAAGATCACAGCTTTGAGCAGTAAAATTAGGCATATATAACCTCTGATGGGGAAGCACTGGTTTATTTTCCATGTCGGAAGGAGACCCAGAGGAACGGATTTAACTAGTTCATGCAATTAGTAGCACAACTGGGATTAGGGCAATGTCATCTGACCTGATGCTGATTTTAATCATAAGGACATCTCTCCTCTGCTCTTCCTCTGCTCCCTGCCAGCTACTGGATGCAAGATCCTGTTCTGTCATCACTTCTCACGTGGCCCTGCAGATCTGCAAACCACTTCAACAACGTCAGTCGGTCTTCAAATACTGTACGTAGGGCAGAGCTGCAAGACTGACCCCTCTGAAGGGGTTACACAAGGCCAGCCTTACATGTCTGGTAATAATGCGGATAAATAACCAGTCCCTAATAACGATGCAAGCTCTCGGGGCAGGGACTTGGTCTGAGTCTGCTGGTGCAACATCCAGCGAAACAGGGCATCGTTGCTTGATTTTGTTTTTTGAGCACAAGTGTAAAAAAAAATATTAAATGAGGATAATGATAGAAAAATACCAGCAGGGTGCCACTAACATCTTCATTAGCAACCTGAGAGAGGATGCAAACAGCGAGGAAATTACATCTGCAGACGGTACTAAATAGGGAGTGGGTGACAGCATCAAAAGGACTGAGAAATGATAGAAAAGTCGCAGGATGGACAGACCAGGAAGAGTCTCCCTTGCCTACGGGAACGAACGGTCACGAGTCAAAACAAACTCCCGCAGCTGCTGAAAAAGGCAGGGCCAGCATCAAAAGACAATGAGCAAGACAGGGAACTATTTCATCCTCGGGTGGTGGGTATAATCTGCAAATGTGGCTTGCCCTGCACTTGTGAAATGATTTCTTCCGGAAAATGCAGAAGCTTCAAATACAAGTTGGTGAAGTGGAGAGGTGTGAGTCAAAGCACAGTGCCTGAAAAGAGCTCTGCAATGGCTTAAGCTCCGAGAGGTCACTGCTGCCACATCAGATTACCTTACTTGCTAATATACTGCAGATCTTTAGGAAATATTCAATGTTTTTTGCGTGCCATAAGCAGCAAAAACACATCATCTTCCTTCCCCTCTCCTCCTGAAATGAGGAGGAGTCTTTGTACACTGAGAAATGGCTGGATTACACTGCTGACAAGTGGCTTTGGTGCCAGTTGCTGATGAACCTGGGCTGAATCATCAGCGTGAGCAACAGGGATTTCCGACTCCCAGTGAGATCAAACTCGGATTTCTGAGCTGGCGCTGCACACTTTTTCATCTTGCTAGCGTTCGCAATTAAATTAATCTCAGCTTCCTTCAGATGCACTTGCTGCTCATGATAGTCCACAAAAACATATATTTCCTCATAAACCAGCTTCAGAAGGACGCTCAGTTCTCTAAACTCAATCTTACAAGCTAGGGAAATGAACACTGCATTAAGCAAGCCTGGGAAAAGAATGGACAAAACCATTGTAAAAAAGCAACAAATTGGGAATTATAAATAGTTTGCAATACGGGAGCAGCAAAAAGCCAGTGAGATATAAACTGGGAGGTGCCATGGCATTGTGGCATTGAGAAGAGAGGTAAATCTCTCGCCTATGGGTCTGATAACAGTGCTACTGGAATACACTACTCTTCCTCCAGTGTCTCTGTGGCCAAGTGGTGCCAGCAATCTGGGAGGAATTTATAGAGAACATAGCTAATTGTGAGGCTCCTTTATGGGAAGACTAAAAGCTAGTTACCTACGGCTCAATTTCCAGATTGTAAGAAGCTGCCACAGCCATTTTACCAATGCCTGAAGAACATGTCCACCAAGGAAGAGGGGGAATTGTCAGGGAGAGAAAAGTACTTGTGAGAGACCAGGACATATTTTTCCACAAGAAGGAGGACGAGATTCTCCATTTAAAACAAAACTGCAAATCAGTGGATGCTACAGAAAAAAAAACCCTACACTGGCCCCAGTATCCTTTCCTCTTCTCTCTCCCAAGGCTTGCTCCCATACAAGGCCAAATACTCCTGCAGATTTCGTTGTATTCCAGTCCCAAAGCTCCCTCTGCTGCTCACATTCCAACCTCTCCCCATTCCGCCCATGACTAAGAAGAGACACAACCTCATCAGAAATACTCTCTTTGTCTCTAGTTTCCAGGCATCTCTCTCTGCTAAAAAAAACTCACAGGGTTTGGGAAATCCAGAAGAGCACTTCGTGAGAAACAGCCCCCAGCTGCTGATGCCTCTCCAACTCTTCATGGCAAGAAGGTGCCCATCAGCCTGGTGTGTTCTCTTCCTCCGTCCCAAGGAATCCCTTTATTCCATCTCACAAGATGGTCTTGGTTCACTATCAAGCCCTACATGGTCTGATGATTCTCATCAGACCAAACCTGACTTGTACAAGGGGCAGTGGAATGACCAGACATGAAACGGTATCGAGAAAAGCCGTGCTGTGCTTGGTACTAAGCGCAGGCTTTGTAAGTTAATAAAACACACACCGAGGAAAGCCGCTGCTCCAGATTTTGGGCATGGAGTCAGTCACAGCATCACAGACTCAGACCTCAGAAGGTCTCTAGTCCAACCTCCCGATCAAAGCAAGGTCGACACTGAATTCAGTCGAGGTTGCTCACGGCTTTGTCCTGTTGGGTCTTCAAAATCTTCACAGGTGGAGATTGCACAACCCCTCTGGGCAATGCCTGCTCCAGTGCTTGGCTGTCCTCATGGGGAATTTTTTTTAAGCCACATTGAATGCTCCCCTTTCAATTTGTGACCCTTGCCTCTCATCCTCCTGCCGTGTACATCAGCAAAGAGCCTGGCTCTGTCTCTCTACAATCTCCTTGCAGGAAGCGGAAGGTCTCTCTTCTTCCCCTGCCTCTCTTCACAGGGCACTTGCCCCAGCCCCCAACCATCTTGGTGGCCTCCACTGGCCTCACTCCAGTTCATCAACATCTTTTTTGTGACCACAGTATTCCAGATGTGGTTTAACCAATGCTGAGCAAAGAGGAATAATCACTTCTACTGGCCATACTGGGCCATCATGCTGCCAGCCCTCCTTGCTGCCAGGGCTCCCGTTCAGCTCGCTGGCTTCTTCAGTACAGCCGCTCCCCAGCACCGATGCAGGGGGTCAGTCCACCCCAGGTGCAGGGTTTGGCATTGGGCCTTCAGGAATATCACACCAGACCTTTCCTCAAGGTTCCTCTGAATGGCAGCCATGCTGCTGAGCACACCCATTGCTTCCCCCAAGAGCAGCATTCGAAAACTCATTGTGGGGCACTCCATCTCCCCCTCCAGGTCATTGCTAAATGTATCAAACAGGAGAAGTTCGAGGAAAAAGCCCTGAGGAACACCACCTCAAACCAGCCTCCAAGGAGACTAGGAGGCAACCACCACTGCACTTTGAAGCCTGATGACCCAGCCAGTTGTCAACCCTAGAAGTCCACCTACCCAGACTATAATGACTCATCTTGGATACATGCATGCTGCAGGAGACCAGGCTAAAAGCCTTGCTAAATACAAAGTAAAAGCTATTCACCACTCTAACTACTGAATCCTAAAAGGTAATCAGGTTAGTCAAGCATGATTCTACACCTAGGTAAATCCACACTGACTATTCCCAATGTCCTTCTCCTCCATGTGCCCAAAATTGGCTTTCAAGAGCAATCACACTATGAATTTCCCAGAGACCAAAGTGAGGCTGACTGGCCTGAAGTATCCAGGATCATCCTTTCTTCCCTTTTTAAAGATGGATGTAACAGTCACCTTTCTACAGTTATCAGGGTCCTCTCCTGATCTCCATGACCTTTCCAAAGTAAGAGTGGCCTCAAAAAAAACCACCTGCCAACACTCTCAGCACATTTGGATGCACACCATCAGCATCCATGGACTTGTATGGACTGAGATTTCTCAAAGACTTCTGATTCGATCTCCCTTCACTACAGCTAGTCCTTCTCCTCCTTGAACCCTGCCTCAAGGAGATCTTTTTGGGGAAGCCTGAGGAGAAGAAGGCCTCAGCACCTCAACCTTATCTGTGTCCCTGGTCACCAAATCACCTGCCTCATTCAGCAAAAGGCCACTCAAACCTCCCTTGACTCCCTTGGGAGCCTTGATCCACTGTAATCTCCAGCTGTCCCTCCTTCCCTGTACCTAGGGGCTCTGGATGTCCTCTCTGCAGGGTCTCCGTGAAGACCCTGCAGCTCTCCTGTCCATCCTCCCTGGTGAGAGGGTGCTCACCTCCTCCCACAGTTCCTTCTCCTGGTGACTCGGTGCCCCAACCAGAGCACAACTCTCACCAGTGAGGCCACTGTGACCTCCAGCTCCAGGAATAAGCACCAGGCAGTTCCAGCAGCTATGGACCTAGATGCCCCTGCTTGGGCCAAGCTGCCCTCTCTTATACCAGAGTAGTTGATCCCGCTGGTACCACAGAGCTGGGGACAAGGTCCAATGGCACATGACCACCACTGCTGCAGAGTTTCCCACGTTTCCACCCTGTCTTGAGTTTCCAAGCCCCTTCACATTCTCTGCCACACAAACCACTGCAATAACTACAAACTGCTGGCTGTGCTCAGGGAGTTGTTTGCTGCGTTCCAAAAGCAGCCAAATAGGTACCTGACTCCTCCTAATCCAGACTCCTCCCTGAGATGGGAAGATCAGTATAGTTATAGCCAGAGGTAGCAAAAAATTGCTGCCTGGCTGGGCAAAACTTGGAGCAATTCTCTCTCTCTCCAATTAGGACACCATGAAGATTCAAGAGAAACAATCAGCGCTTTAGAAGTCACATCAAGGTAAGATGTAAGCTCCCGAGTTTGCCAAATGACGATGAAAACCAGAAATACAACATTAATGCATTGCAGGTTCCTGTCTTCCACAGTCCAGCACAGCCACAGCATCCTGGTGCACGTCTGTCCATGCAGCAAGGGAAGCAACGGTTGTCATGAGCCCATGCAGCATGGTCTCTCAAGCTAGTGTTGGTTTAATTAAACAGGCGTCAGTCCTTACTGAAGAGTTTCAGAGTATGTGAGAAACTAGTTTCTACCAAACTACCTCACTGCCAGAGAGGCTGATGATGCATTTAGCCTGTGTTAGTCCACCACTCCCTTCGGCCATTGCTGAAATGCATTTTCTTGGTACGTTCTCTTTCTAACCATACAAGACTGCGTAGTAGTTGTGTCTTCGCTCATCGCAGTATAAAATCTCCATTCAATGTCTTCGCTAGAGCACCTCTTGGAGGCGAGTTACACTACTTTAAAAGTTTGCTGGCTAATGCAAGCTCGTAAAGGTTGGTTTGCTGTACTCACCTGCTCATTGAATTGCTCTTGCGATAAACAGTCGGTCACGTCCACACAGCCTAGGAGGCACCCTGAGGGATAATCGCTTGGAAATTCCACATCTGCATCAAAAGAAATATCTCTTAAGGGGAGCCACATCCCCACACACATAGTTGGGGTCTTCTAACCCCCAGGTGCCCTTCCCTCTCCTCCACGCACTTCTACTTTTTGAGGCACAAGAAAACATACCGCCAATTTTAACATCCTGTCGTTCTTTTTCCAGCTCAGGATCTTCACCATGACAGGACTAAGGTTGGGAGATTTGATTATACATACACCTTTCCCTGCTTAGCTTCTGACAGAGGAACATATAGCGCAGGAAGAGCTCCTGGCTCTGATGAGGGAGCAGGCAATCCTGCTGTATGACATTTAAGCTGGGTGATGTGCAGAAACACCGCAAAGAGGCATGCAGTGCAGCCACCAGCATCCTCCTACCCATGCGAGAGAATAACAACTTCCTGAGAACCTGCAGCTTTTCAATCCTGCTTTCCGCAAGGCCAGAATACATGAAAAGCTTTTAACATCATTATAAACAGACTGAAGCACAAGCCACTTCACACGCACGCAAGCACACACTCGATAGCTTGTTGCTTGAGCCAAGAATAAATGAAGTATTTTCCTGTCAAAAGCTATCACAGAAGTCAGGTGCAATTCGCCAGTGTTTGTGCTTGGAGTACATGACCAGCTAAAAGATGGAGTTAAAGTCTGCCACCATACTCATTCGGCTGACGAAATGCAGAAAGGATGAAGAGAATTTCAAGAACAGAAGGTTAAAAAGCGAAGGAGTAATAACTGCTCAGCAGAGAGGGCTTTCTGACACTGCTCATTACGTGGCTCAATGTACCAAACAATACAAAGATTCAAGGAGAGAAGTTCACCTTTCCGGAGCAGCATTCTGTAGGTGGTCTCCAGTTCACAGATTTCCTGAGGGGAAGGTCTTTTAGCAGTAGCTGCAATCCATAACCGCCCTCTATGAGACGTGTACCAGGTCCTGCCCTCCACCCTAGAGAACAAAGGACTTAAATTTCAGCAGAAATCACCCACACGGACACATTTTTCAATTGAACGTTTCGCTACACAATTCCATCCTGCTGCTAAGCTTTGCCCTGACTATTTAAACTCAAGCAACGTGTCAGCACTACAGAGAAAAGCTGAGATGGGCAAGAAATAATGCCACAAGCAGATCATGTCCTTACTGCTTTAGAGCAACAGCAAAAAAGGACATCAATCCCCTGCAAGTACAGCAGTATGTCGGACACGTGTGTAGGACAATCTGCTCATACAATTCCCTTACAAGCCTAAAAAGTTACGCACAGAAACTCAAGCAACGTGTCAGCACTACAGAGAAAAGCTGAGATGGGCAAGAAATAATGCCACAAGCAGATCATGTCCTTACTGCTTTAGAGCAACAGCAAAAAAGGACATCAATCCCCTGCAAGTACAGCAGTATGTCGGACACGTGTGTAGGACAATCTGCTCATACAATTCCCTTACAAGCCTAAAAAGTTACGCACAGTAAGCATGCAATCTAGGGAGCAATGACAGACCATGCATCTGTATGAAGTGGTCGTTAGCTGCAGCCCTTGCGGATCCCAGCATGGACACTGGGCATCAATGCTGCAGCTGTATCGGAGTGGCTGACAGCATCCCCAGACCACCTGGATGCAGAAGCTGGGCACGTGAAGATTTACAGCATCTTTAGCTTGGGAAGTGAAAAAGCTTTGCTCTCTAAAATGAAAAATTCTGTGAAGGAAAGGAAAAAAAAGACTAAAGAAGATTCTTTGTTCTAGATTAGTGGTAGGAAAGGTGAATTAACGTGTCAGGGATGCTGTGCTGAAGGAGCTTCTCTTTGTAACCTGATTTCTGGCCCAGAGGGGGAAGGTGGTGTGGCAAGGGGTGTGTGCGTATGGTTGGTTTTTTTAAACAGAGCCTGGTGCCACTTTATGATGGACAAAAAGACCAGAAGAACATATTTCACATTTTCGGCTTGTTTACCTTTCAAATTCCAGAAAGGTATGCTCCGACTATAGTGCAGAAATCTCAGCCTCTCTCTAAATTTACCCACTGTGAAGAAACTTGCACCTTCCAGGTTAGCTACTCTCATGAAAAAACAATTCATCAGGCTTCTCAAACCACCAGCACAGTGGATGAGGAAGCATGGCTTCCAAACCTGGAGCTATCAGTAGGTATATCAGTAGGTATCCTCTGAGGAACACAACTTCCCAGCTCGCCTACGAAGCAAGAGCTGGTCAGGATACAACACAGTTCAGTCTACCCTTTTACCTTTTGATTCCTCTTACGAGCAAGGAAGCCCAAGGCTGGTGCATGCTGAGGCACCAACCATCATCTGAGATCTCCTGCAATTCTCGATCCTGAATCCGCAATCTGTTCCGGTCCAAGCCAGACTCATTTCCAGCATCCATGGAATGGATGGCTTTCCGGAGTGGAGGCAAACCAGTTTGGTCCACCCACTTCAGCATGTTCAAAAGAAACAGGAAAAAGGTTAGCACCTCTCTAGGAAAGATGTTTATCAAGTGCAAATCCTAGTTGAAGTTTTCCTTCGTTTAAGGACAGAGGTATTACTCTTATTGGGATCACCCTTCCTTCCTTGCAAGCTCACTGCGCTTACATGCGATACTTTGGCAGGGGGAAAAGCAAGGTCATGTTCCACTCTGTGCGGCTTTTCCTTTCGATGCATCACAGCTAAACTATGGATTTAAAGAATAAATCTACCTGCTGGTGTTTCAAAGCATTCACAGGAAGATACAATTTTCAAAGCACATTCACAGCCGTCAACACTCAAAACTGGGAATCGTCCAACCTTCAAATGCTTAGCATACACCAAGAACACCACGATTAAAGTGGAATTAGAGTGTAGAGATTATGCCCTTTGGAAATCGGAAATCTAGCAGAAAAGGCCTCATAAACAGAGCTGAAAAAGTGACACAACCTTGGGCTGACTCTCAGAAACTCTTTCAAGTTCGTGAAGAGGAGGAAGGAGACTAAAACTTGGATAAACCAAACCTCCCAAGAGCAGGGAATAGAGCAGGGCATTGGCAAACCTTTTCTGTCCCCAACCCAAATGGCTAATGAGGATCACCCAGACACAGGGGAGGAAAGAGGTACTACAAACATGCTAGAATTCACAATTCTTAAGCTCAGCTCTCCCAAAATTAGCCATTACTCTGGTATAAATCATTCAACCCATACTGACCAAAGGAGCAGGCTGAAGAAGACGGGGGTTCACTAAAACACCAGAACTCAGAGTTGTCTTTGCTTCTGGGCTCCCAGCTGTCTCACTCAGCGTGCCACAATTAATGGCTTCGATGGTTTCATCCAGTCTGCAAGCACAAACAAGAGGCATGAAAATTCCCTGCTTCCCCCTGGCAACGTCCCTCTTCTCCCCACACAAAAATTTCTGACCCAAAGCATTTTTTTTACCACCTCCCCTAGCTAAACAATTTCCTTGCTAGGTCCAATTTCTAATTTGAACAGTCACTCTTATCTACTGCAGAAACTCAGCCTGGTTTGAATTTGAGACGAATTGGTTCTGTTGAGATAGGCCTTCTGCAACATCTCTTTCCAGGGCAGCTTTATCTTTAACAGACGTACCAGCTACTGAAACCCCGTGCAAGCCTCGCACAGTTGGGCTTTGGAGGGGGTCTCCGCAGAGTTGCGCTGAAAGAGATGATATGCTGCAAGCCAAGAAGACCCTCAAGGAAGAAAAGGATGTAAAACTGCATCCTAGTATCGGAGGTGCCCTTCAACAGATCGGCTTGCTCAGCTTTCCTTACACTTGCTCTTCCAGATTCAGCCAGACCACTATCCGTAACGATTTTCACCTCCCTCCTTTCGGGCATGCCTTTGCGCTGCCAGTTCTCACTCACTTGCTGTGGTATTCAGCCATGCTGTTGTCTTCCTCCAGGATCTGCCTGCCAGCGAAGTCGATGGTGATTTTTTTGGCAAGACGAGAGGCGTGACGCAGCTCCCGCAGTTCCTGCTCTCTTTTCTGGAGGGCCTCCCTTTCCTTCTTGGAGAGCCACTGGTTGGAGTCTGTGGCAAAGTAATCTGATTCATCGTCAATGACCTGGGTTCGACGCACACTGGTGAGAAACAGCCGTAATGGTAGAAGATGAGCACAGCGGGACAGTGACACAGCACTGCCTGCCCCAAACCTGCCTTCCTACCGGCTCCTTTCTGTTCTCTCTAGAGAGCTGGACCGTCAGGGACACAAAGCAAGGACATCCAAACAGGACCCATTTGAGGGGTTCACTCTTGTTCCACCAAACCCCAAGGTGTCGGTAGCTACAGCCCAGGTCTTAGAAGGAACTCTCTAACATTTCTGCTAAAGGCAGCTTAGTCTGCCAGATAATTTACTCTATTCCATGATAGTCTCACAGCTAGTATCTTACCTTGTCCTGTCAAATTCCAACAACTTTTCTTTGTGTTTCACGGCCATCTCCAGGCCTGCTTTGAGTCTAGCTTCTTGTCGAGGCAGTAATTCTTTGCTTATGACATCCAAACTCCCTGAACTTTCAGCACCTGAGATAGAAAATAAATCATAGCTCAATAGTCAGGGATGGGCCAGTTGTTTAAAGCCCAGTCCTGGTGGGGCTGGCTGCAGAAATGCCCCTTAAAACAAATGCCATTCAAGGGCCTAAAAGAAGAATGTTGCACCAAGATCAGCACCTTTCCAAACCAGGTTCAAGGCCCAATTTTCCCTCTAGCCGCTTTCACAGACTCCTTCCTCCAAATAGGAGGAAGTACTTAAATACTACAGTGACAACATCTAGGTAGTGTTTAGAGAGAAGGTCTTGGTCTTTGATTCTCCTTCACCCTTCCCTAACAATTTGGGCAGTCCAAATTCTGCCCATCACCAAGCGCAGGCCTCGAGCCCCCTCCTAAAAGCCAAATTCTCTCCTAAGTGTTTCTACCTCCACAAAGAGACTCTTGGTCACGACACATCACTGACAATTGCCAGTTACGTGCAGAGCAAGCCTTCTGTCTGCTGCTGTATGAGCCTCTTGCAAATGAAATCCTCCCCCAACACACCTCAGCAGGTTTTTCAGACCAGCTATTGTTAGAGAAGGAGAAATCTATTCCCAGCAATGATCTCTTCTTTCTTACCATTTCTGGCAAGGGGCCAAAACCCAAACAAACAAACAGAAGGGGAAAAAAAAAAAAGCTTTACGTCAAAGCCACAATGGAACAAACCAATGTATTTCACAGAAGACACCACGCGGGCTAACGCCTTTATTTCAGAGAAACAAAAAAGCCTGTATTTCCCTGTCGTCGCTGATCCACGTTTTTTCAGTCCTGAGACAAATAGCTATCCATGTTTCAGCTTTCACCTACACAGATAATGCACAAAGCAAAACCTGGCAGGGGCAGAAGGGAAGACTGATAAAATGGGTACGAAAAAGGGATCCTGAAGTACATCAGGATCTCTACAGGAAAATTATAAACAGACCGACTCTGTGATCAGCTGTTACCCTCAAGGACTTGCAGGACCTCCTGCCGTCTCAGCAGCTCTAAAGAGAAGTTGACACCAAGACCCAGAGTAAATATTTCCCCAGTTCTTCAGCAAAGTATATTTTTCAACCAAGAACACTGTGACCTTGGCTATATTTCAGCTAAACTCAGAAAAACATCCCCATAATGCACAGGTCTTCACTGGGAGACTGGGTATTATTTCCTCTTGCTTTCCTTGGCTCTGCTCCTATTTTTAGCTCCCAAGATAAGTGTTAGACAAGAAGAGTCATTAGAAAATATTAACTACCACCTCTCTAGACCCAGCAAATCAGATAGCAGCACTTCATCTTCCACAACACACATTCCACATGAGACTTACCCTAATTTTCAAGGACCGCTACAATGATCCAGTTCATGTCATTATTTAGGAATGCCTAACGAGCAGCCTTGGGGCCTCCGGGTAAGGACATTATGCGCTGCCATTTGACACTCACAGCTATCACCTCTGTTGAAGTCCACAAATGCTGCCGAGTGTTTGCTGAGAGGATACAAGGAGCCGGCTTCCCAGCCATCCTTTCAGTACCCACCACGAACACCGTGCAGCAACGGGGGCAAGTGGCTCAGTAAAGTCTGAAGCAAAGAGAGTTCACAAACTGTCCTGGCAATTTACAGCCCAAAGAAACATTCAAGTGCCAGCTCCCAAGAAAGAATTACCGTTAGACTTTGGCAGCAATTCTTTGTAATTCAGATGAATGGATCTAGACAATTTATACACCAGGACAGACACACTCTCATTCCTACACAACATCAAGGCAACTGTAGCACAGTGAGGCAGAGGAGGGCTCCTGCTGTTGCATAACTGATTGGATTCGTTATATTACAGGTATCTAATTGCTACTGACCTGCCATGAGCTTCTTCAGCAACTTCTGGCTCTTGTTTGAGTCCCGTTGAAGAATGTCCTGCTCTTCTTTAGTGCACACCTAAGGAAAAGAAAGAAAATGGAGACTTAGGAAGGACATCACATGCTTGACCAGTTTCAGAGCCTTGGACAACAGCTCAGGGTAAGCTGTTTAAAATGGCCCAGATAGTCCACACCTCCTTCCCTTTGGTGTTATTTACGCAGGGAGAATCCTGAAAGCTTGTTCTTTACTAAAAGCAATCCGTGAGAAATGTACAGCTTGGTCTTTCTCGGTTCTGTGGGTGGGCACACTGCTAGGTGATCTCAAAGGATGAGAAATGCACTCAGAACCTCCCCGAGCAGATGAGCAACGTTTAACACAGAGGTCCTCTCTCTTGGCTGGCCACTTGGAGTTAAACAGATCTTTAAAAACAGCAACGAATCTGATTTAAAACATTTTCTTCATCCAACCAATATTTTCCTCTCTCCTGAAGTTAACTTTACTGAATCTGCAGTCATTAACTTGCCCCCTTTCTCCAAAAGGTGCCCTTTCAACCAAATACAGGCTGTAACAGGTATCCCAAATGATGCATACCGCACAAGTGTCGAAGAAAAGTCAGCACACTGGCCCTGGCCATGCCTCCTGCCCCTTACAAGGCTACCAGGGTTGTGCCCAGGATGGGGCTGAAGCCTTGCACACATTTTGGACACTAGTTTGATGCACAGGACAGCCACGTGAGACTGTAATAAATCAGGCAAGCTCCAAAGTGATGTACATTATGAGGGAAACCTCTCCGCTCTCCAATGTGGCACATCATAAAAGAAACACAAAGTGACTTAAAGCCACAGCAGTTCTCCTTCCCCTAAAAGGAGACAGTACAGGTTCTTTCCTGCCCAGCTTTAGAGCTTGGAGAACTTTGCTAGAAGAACTTTGATCTGAGAGGCTAGTTCAGCCCCATGCCATTTCAAAGCCCTGAGCAAACTACGCCACGTTCAAGCACAGCAAATAAAAACCGCCTCGTTACTAACCAGAGCACCACAGAACAAGCAGGGTCCAGAGCCCTCCTGCTCGCAGACAATGCGCCCACAAACCAAGCAATTGTTGATGAGCTTGTGCTTCTGGCCCAGGCACTCGCAGGTGTGACGGCCAGGGATCAGGACGGCCAGTTTGTCTTGCCCCTCCTTGGTATAGAGGCTGACATATTTGGGCTTCTTCTTAGAGGAATTGCTACTGCTGCTGACGCCACTGCTGTTCTCCTGTGCCTGAGAAGCAAAAAAATAAACAAACAAATTGTACTCACAATGCAATACCGGCAGCAAAGAGAAAACACTGACCCTTGAACAGGCTGGGGAGACTCAGACAAGTGTTATTCTGCCTAACTGGAATGAAACTTGGACCAGACCCCAGATTCAATGGAAAGACAAGCTTAGGCCTGCCAGAAAAGGTCCAAGGAATCTAAACAAAGCAAGGACATAAGGATATTGCTGGTCCACTTGACGTTTGCTGCCTCTGAAAGCTAAAACTGCTTGGGTTTAGATGGCAGGCATGCTGTCAGTCCTCCGGACCTGCAATATCAACTCACAGGTATTTAACAGCTTCAAATAGCAGCTCAGCTACCCCCAGATTTATCTTCAAGGGCTATTTAGATTATAGCAACGCCCTGTTTGTAACTACGAAGTCCTGTGTGTGCCTATCCCCAGAAACAGAGCTGTTGGTGGCAGCAGGACCTCTTCATTCATAGCCAGTTCTCCACCCAGCTTTTTTTACATTTTCCACCCTGAGCAGAGGTTTTCCATGCACCGCACGTTCAAGTATTGAGCTGTAATGTAAATTCTTCTCGTTTCATGACTTGGCATCAGTGATTCTGTGATCCACCTCTCTGAGTTTCAATCAGGGACTGCACTGGGTCAGGCTTTGGGTCAGGCTGAAGTAGAGAAACCCTGATCAGAAACAAAGCAAGATATTTTAGATGATGGCTGGATTAATAATCTAATAGTGGAATTCTCTGTCTTCTCCCTCAGACCTTACACCTTGATCAAAGAAACAAAGGGTTCCTCCTGCCACCCGACATCTCCAGCAGGTGTATCTCCGGCTGAGAAGTGAATTGTTGAGAAGTTAATTGCAGGAATTAATTACAGCACAGAAATCATTCCAGGAGAACAGAACAAAGCCAAATGCTACCATTTCTCTGGCAATGCTCAAAAACAGATGCTTTGAAAAGCAAGCACAACACGCTCCAGGCACAAACCTACCTCAAAACACTAGATGAGACTGGTTTCAACCATGAATTGCATGCTAGCCATGATCAAGAAAGACTCGGACTTATTACCCTTATCTATTTCAGCAAGCAGCACTCCAATGTACTCCAACTCTCTGGCCTTTAGTTGTCGTATCTGCGACACACTTGAAAATCCTCTTGCAGCTCAAGCGTAGCTTTTCTTTGCCTCTCCTCTCCACAGTCTCTCTCAACAACAGAAAAGAGGATTTCTCGGAAACCCTCTCCCAGAAAGCCTGTTTGCGTTCACCACAGAACAACTAGCTTTCTCTGCCTCTGCACGCTAGAGGGTCGCTCCTGCTCCCTGACCCACACCTCAGCTAGCACTGCTTCTACGTCCTCACACGCTGCTTTTCTCAGTGACAGTGCCGTGCTGCGGCATTAGGACACCTCGTCTTGACTCTTTTTACCTGCTCTCAGTAGCAGCAGGCTACTGGTTTAGTGACAAGTGGGCATAGCGCTTCCAGTCCCGCTAGCTCCACCCAACTGGCTTTATTGCCACTGCCAGATCCAAACACTACTGTCATGGAAAAAAAAAAACAAAACCAGATAAAGTAACTTTGGTTGGCAAAGCTTGGCAGAGCTTTCTCAGTTTTTTTTTAATTAAGTTAGAAGATAACTACAAGAAAATGGAACATCACTGTCCATTTTTAACCCTCCAGTTCAAAAAATGTGGTTTTTTATCTTACAAATACTTTAAGCATTTGCAGCCTCCCTGCTACAAAAACTTCAATTTAAAAACATAAATTTAAGTTCGACTATTTATTCAGGTGCAACCCTGACTCTCAGGATTTTGATGTTGCTCAGTCAGGGTTGCACCTGGATAAATCATGGAATTTAATTTCGGGAGGTGCAACGTGCTCGATGTTTACAGCATGAAAGACTCCACCGCAAGTCTAACGATGCAAGTCAAGCACACTGCACATCCGCATGCTTATTTCTGCGGAGCACACTTACACTTCAGACAGCAATAGAGTGATCTGCTGTATTTGATGCAACCTGGGACTGCAGTTGTACAGCTGGATCCGTACCTAAGGAAGAAGCTTGGGTTCGCAGCAGGTAGCTCCGAGTCAAAACCCACTACACCGGAAATAAAATCCAGAAATTCAGCCTAGGTAATTACAATGACATTTAACAGCAAAAATCATCATATTTGATGCGCTGACTGTGGGAAATGGTTCTGCTGAATGGAAAGCAAGGCTGCCGCAAAAAGTTAGTTAAGAGAAAGGCAACTACTGCTTGCTGCATGGCCTTGTGCTGCTTGAAAATAGCAGTATTTCTTGGTTTTTAGCTTTGCTATGCTCTTATTTTGCAGTTTCTTTCATTGCCGCTCAGACTGTTAATGAATACTGCAAAAACATTTCTCCACAAAATTGAACATCTTAATCTCAACACTAAAGTGGAGCTGAACAGGAGAAGGAAACGGCCAAACCAGAGGTGCTGCTCACTGGAAAGGCACGTGCTACAGCTCTGATTCCTCTATCTAACGCCTAAGGCCTCCTCCCTGAAGCAGCCTGAAATATTTCAGTTGCCAATTAAAGCTTTATTCAGCGTGACTGGGAAGTTTTAAATACAGCAAGAAGGAATGTTCTACCCATTTGGTGGCTTCCTTAATTCCTCAACCTTCACACCTCTGCTTTAATGAAATACCTTTTATTACTAATTACAGCATCTACTTCCATTGTCCACTCTCATCCAGGCTTCTTTGAGGGGGGAGTAAAATCCATTTTGACATAGTCGCTACCTGATGATCATTTTACTCTCCGTTACAGACACAAGCATACACAACGTTTCTCCCCATCCCCATATTATTTGCCCCACAGCAGTGAGACTCCCGGACACACAGAGAGGGTACAAGCACGGCCTGTCCAAATCCGCGGTCAGCTTTGAACAGTCGATGCACAGGAACAGCCACCCTCTCATTGCAACTGGGCAACTGTACAACTCGCTGACAGTGCGCTTGCAGCGTGGGACCCCTGCCTATCCCAACGGCTGCCAAAGTATTTGCTCAGGTTATAGCTTGTGGCTGCCACGCTGCATGCTATCGATGAGTGAGCAAAGACACACAAACGTATATCTCACAGAGGCTGTGCTGTATATAAGACAAGACAAGGTTTGCAGGGGGAAGCAAGCATTAATTCGACACAGTGATGTAGCTGGGAAACACAAACGTGCCTTCAGGTACATCATCCGCTTCGTCACGACTCTGATAACGAAGGATTCATATTTCTGAAAGCTTATTTCCATTTTCCAATCACGTCTTTTGTTGGAGTGTTTGATATTACCTTTCCCCGCGACCCAGGTTCAAAGTGCGCCCTCAGCACCCCGTGACACACAGCCAGGCGAAGCCTGCCCTCGCGTACCAGACACTCACCTTGGCCAGGTCGAGGGGGGTTTTTACTTCCTCTACATGTGCACTTGGCTCAGCATACGCAGGCGTCTCCTGCTTGTTCCTTCCTTTGCGTTTACCCTTTTTGGCTTGGTCTCCAGCCCGAGGCACTTCCGAAGTCTCTGGAAGCGTGCGTAAGCACAAAGAAAGGCTGGGTAACTACCAGCAAGAGAAAGATGTCCCTGAACTCTTACTTGGTGAATGAAAATGGGCTTTACACTGTCACGAAGAACAGAAATGGGACCAGTCACGGGCATTCATGGCATGTAATTGTTTATAAACAGAATAACTGAAGATAAGCTTACTTGAGACTTTAATTCTTTCCTCCCCATACTACTTACCATCCTTTTTCCGATACGCTGGCAAAGGCTCAGATGGCAGCTGGGAGGATTTCCGCCACCTGACCAGCAGTTCTTCTACAAACCGACTCTTCTTCCCATCAGTCCCCTGAATGAGGTCAACGACGTATTCCCGGATCTCGTCCTCATTTGTTATTGACAAGATGTACCTGCAAGAGGATGGGATTGAGAAAAATGGGTAAGGAGGCTTTTGTTCTGAGGAAACCAGCGTTCTAATCGCACACGTGTGCAATTTATCTCTCCTCTTCAGACGAGGCTTCTGTAGAGACCATGGTAAGAAACAGGTTTATGAGTCAAATTTTGAGACAGGCACTTTGGGAAATCCCCTGTGGCTGTTTCACTGAAAAAAAAGTAAGTTAAATTATTTTTCTCCCCCTGTTCCAGAGTGACATCCCCCCGACCCTTCTGCCAAACACTAAAAAAATTCACCCAGAGACTTCAGTTC
>NW_009215678.1:0-15997 GCF_000690835.1 Fulmarus glacialis
AACCTAAACGATTCTATGACTCTATGATTAATTGGCAAGGCACCAGCGCACGCAGCGGCAGACACCCCATCTACTGACACAAGTGCTTTGTTTTTCCATCCTCAGCTCTGTAGTTTGATACTGATCAAACAGCCACGCATACAAAACCAGGTTAAGGCTCCTTTCAGATAACAAGGCACTGTTTTCCCTTCCAACATTAAACCCTGTGGGAAGGGGCCCACTAAAACAGCTCTGGGAGGTTCACAGCGATGGGTGGTGGGAGGAGGGACTGTCTTGTTCTCAAGGTGCTGAAGAAGTACTCAGAAAGGCTGTGTCCGTCAGCTCTCCAGTGCTGGCTTGGAGGGTCACCCTGGGCACATGGTGCAGCCTCTCCAGGCTCTGGTTCCCCCAAACGGGAAAGCTTTTCCCCAAATGCACATCTTGCCTGGTTGAACTGGACGCCCACTGCTTTGGGTACTGCCTGCCCCTGCCCCAGGCTCCCAGCTGGCCGGAGAGCCTCAGCATTGCACAGCAGCATCCTGCGTGCAGGACTGCGGGTGTGGGCTGGTGCACGCACTGGTGCCTGCGTTTCAGTGAGCGTCTGGTGAGGGGCACCTCTCCTCCTGCATCCCCTTCCCTCGCCCCATCTCCACCAAATGTGGGAGGAGGGAGAGGGCAGAGGGGACTTCAGCCCTGGGGCAACACCTCTGCATCATGGCTCACAGCATGGCACGGTTGTGCGCCCCGACCAGAGGATTAAATCCTACTGTGGGCACTGTCAGAGGCCGCGTAGCAACTGCTTGCCTAATCCTTAGCTCCCAGCTTGGGGCATGCTTTGGGACTCCCCGAGTAAGAAAAGCGTGCCACAGCCGCACGTCTGGGATCTGCGCATAATCCTCGCGCAGCCGGAGAGCGGAAGACTTTCATTCAGGGAGGAGGCGCCCTCAAACATCTGACATTGCCTCCCCAGCGGAGAACGATGAAACACAGGGATATTTTAGATTAGGCGTTTATTTAATCTGTTAAAAATTGTGGGTCTTCCTCTGTTGGAAAAGGATCACATGCAGGGGATTAAAAACATTCCTACTGCTTTTAAAGTCATCTGGAGGCAAGTAAACCTCTGCTTGACAAAGGATTCAAGGTTGCCTGCGCAGAAACCAAGAGAACATGGCAGGCAAAGAGCCATAAGGAAAACCAGCCCTTGGTAAACACAGGCGAGATGCGGGACTGTTTGCTTCCACGACGCCAGCGCCTCTGGGAGAGCATCCAGGTGATTCCAGCCCTGGGAAAATGGGCACATTATAAGCTTCTGTGTAAAAGTAGCGTCTATCTTTGCTTCCCTTTTAACAAGATTAGTCTTGCTTTTCTCTCCCTCTTTCTTCTGCTGTCTGCCGGCCACCTCCGTGCTCTCCCACTAATGTGATTAGCGGTGCATGGGGACCATACTGGCAGCAACTGTCACAAAGATCTCTGCTTACTTGAGTGCACCTCTTTCCTCAATGAAACATCTTGTGTTTATGGTCACAGGGGGTATTGTTAACTCCTGGATTCGAATAGAAAGGGATATTTACGACCCTCCCATAAAAGTTGATTCAGGGAGACATTTAGGAAAGAAAGGGACAGAAGACAGATGTGTTTCCTACCACAGATGCTGAGGAGGTTCAATTGTTCTGCATATGTAATGACTTTTTATGGTTCCTTACAAATGCTCTCCACACTGCTAGAAAGGTGCCAAAGTCAAATACGCATAGTCGCTTACAGAAGACAATTTAGTGACCATACAGGACACTTTGTATCTTGTTAAATATGTCGGAGATGGACATCGCTAAATGTACAACATGAAGGGGAATCTCTGCCTGCACCAAGTCACGGCCTCCTTGCTGCCTTCTCCCCTCTGCCGCTCTGCTTTCATTTAACATTTCCTGAGTCTTTCAGAGCATGTTTACTGTCATGCCCATATGCTTAACACTTAAAGCACCTATGGATTTTTTTCCAAGTGAGGCACATTATCGGTGTTACGTTGCCAGCTAAATTGCCTGCAGTTTGTGTCTCCCCAAAAGAGCAGAAAAAGAAGTTTAAGTCTTCCTAACTGTGCAAACAAATAGGCACTTGTAGGTGACAGGACCGGAAAGATTGCTGGATTATAGGTCTCAAGAGAACAGATGACCAGTGACTAAAGCATAATTACAGGCGAGAGAAGAGAAGGAAGATGGCAAATTGCTATGTTATCCTAACAGCAGCCAGGGGATGCTTGGTTACATGTCACTTCTGCCCGGGGCTGGCTGGTTTTACTCTCTTATATGAGCTCCTGCAGTGTGATAAGAGGTTTAAGGTGAGTGTACAGGAGAAAATATGTCTGTCAGGTGGTAAATGAGCTTGTGACTGTTTACAGAAGTGGAAGATCTGACCAACGTCACCAGCTGTGGTCCCTCCATGCTCCTGTGGCAGAAACAAAGCCATTTCCCAAGAGTTCTTACACCAAAAACATTGTGCAAAAGGCAGCTGTGTGCTGAGATGCCTGCAGAGAAATGCAGCTCGTCCCAGCTGCACCCACCATCATCCCACTGTCATCCAAGGGATCAAAACTCACATTGACCAAGGACAAAGTCCTCCTGTCTTGACGCATACAGAAGAAAGAGAAGAGGTGAGCAGCATAAGATCATCAAGGAGCTTGTGCACCTCCCTTTGTGCTCAAAGACAAATATTTCCAGCTGGCCTGGGGTTTTGCAACGTAACAGAGTGAAGGACTGGCTCACACTTTTACCAAGTTATCTATGAACTTAAAACTCAGGCAGGGCAGGCTCAAGTTGGAAGTGGATGGATAATTTTCAAATGTCCAGATTGAGTCAAGCTTGTTATACTAAAGGGCTGAACTGCCACTACTTGGGCAGTGCCATCAGGGTGGCTGTAGCTGCCAGGCTGCCTTCCTGCAGTGTGTAATTCTGCATAGGAACAGCACAAAAATGGTTGTGACCAGGTTCCCTGCATGGACAAGTGATTTCTAATGATTTTGTATCAATCTTTCCATCTTTGTCTAACCATTGGGGTTACCAGTGTGTCCTGGTTTCGGCTGGGATAGAGTTAAATTTCTTCCTAGTGCTGTGTTTCGGATTTAGTATGAGAAGAATGTTGATAACGCACTGATGTTTTCAGTTGTTGCTAAGTACCCTGCTGGTCAAGGACTTTTCAGCTTCCCATGCTCTGCCAGGTGCACAAGAAGCTGGGAGGGAGCATAGCCAGGACAGCTAACCCAACTGGCCAACGGGGTATTCCATACCTTATGATGTCATGCTCAGTATATAAATAGGAGGCGTGGTCCGGGAAGTAGCGATCGCTACTTGGTTATCGGTCAGCGGGTGGTGAGCAATTGCATTGTGCATCACTCACTTTGTATATTCTACCATTATTATTATTATTGTTGTTATTATTATTATTATTATCCCTTCTTTTTCTGTTCTATTAAACTGTCTTTATCTCAATCCACAAATTTTACTTTTTTTTTCAGTTCTCGCCCCATCCCACTGGGGGTGGGGGGGAGGGGAGTGAGTGAGCAGCTGTGTGGTGTTTGGCTGCCTGCCGGGTTAAACCACAACACAGCGTCACTCCTGCATTCTCATGTCATGAGTGGCCATTCATTACCCAATCATCTCCTGTCCACAAAGAAAATAAAATGTTCCCAGATGGGGAAGTTTTCTTTCTCTGGTAAATAATTAATAACGAAACTACAAGCTGCTGTTTGTCTTGTATGATCATACAACAAATGGTACTTTCTTTGCCTGCAAATGAGCAAGGTAAAAACCTCATGGGATAGACAGCATGTCTGCAAAAGCCAAACCTCACTTGCTAAAAAAATCTAGGCTAAAATGACAGGGGAACAGCCAAGTTTAGTAAAGGCTGGAGTCAAAGAAATGTTACGACTCACAGAAATCCCTGCTCGGGGGAAGCCGAGCTCAGCCACAGCAATCTCCTCTCTCAGGAGAGCTCAGGTGTGCTCTGTCCAGATTTCAGCTGGCCTGGGATTTACCTCACCATCCCAACTACTGAGGGCAAGAGCAGAGGTTTGCAGCCTACCTGCCATGTCAAGCTGAAGTGACACACCAGTGAAGCCTGGAAGAAGGCGAAGGCCCATGGCAGCAAGTGTCAGACCCCCTCCTGCCAGGCGACACAGCGCTGCCGCTAATGTAGGCTTTGTTAATGTTCAACCGCCTTGGGAGAAAATAAGCTCTGACGCGTGTTTCTGGTTTCCGAGGTTCTTGCATTATTCCCAGAACTGTAGGGTCTTACCTCGTCCTGCAAAATACTGCATTTTCATTACTAACCACTCTCACTGCATGCTTTGCAGGCCAGATCCTGCCCTTAGGTCCTGTACCAATCTTACTGACTTTTTAGGAACAAATCCCTTTCTTTGAGAATGTATTTCTATATTTCCTTTCTTTTGATGTGAGCAGGAGTGTTACATTATAACGTACCTGCTGATAAGGAAAACCCCCTGGCTTCAAGCCCAGGAAACCTGACATTAGTGATAGCAGTGCCAGCAGCTTTTCATGCATCTGCAGATGGTGACTTTTGCAATGGCCCGAAGGAGAGGACCACACAGGGCAGTGCTGGGCAGAGATGATCAAGCTAGTCCTGAGCACATTAGCTCAGCACTGGAAGCCGTAAGACCTTGGCGTTTCTCTGTGTTTGTCCATGGTCCCAGCCCCACGCTGATGGAGCCCTTCCCACCCCCCACTCAAAGCCACTGGTGGCCTGCCTAGGCAATGGGGATGTGCCTCAGTGGTGCTGGCTGTAAAAGCAAGCTAGGAGTTACTACCTAGCCTAGATTATCCTTGTTTTAATTCATGTATGTTTTCAAATCCCAGCTCTTTGCTGCCCCAGTCATTTGCTTCACCACGTCTGAGCCCACGATGCTGCCCTGCGCATCAGGGGGGCACAGCCCTCCCATAAAGGGCTACTGCTGCGAGCAGTGAGGAAATGAAGCCAGGAACGCTGCGAGTTCTTGGCCATAAAAAACATGCTGCAGGCTGTGTCTTGCTGGGCAATGTTAGTTCCCAAAGTTGTTTTCCCTAGTTGTTGTCATAAAACTTCAGTGAAACCACCTACAAGCTTCAGAAGTTGCATGGGGGAGGGGGTATACGTTGAGAGTCCATTGTTAGAGCCTATAGAGCCTCTTCTGCTTAAACTGGCTTGTACTGGTACCGCTTTGCTGGGCTCAGTGGTACGGTCAGCGAGTCAGATCCCAGGAATCAGTTAATCATCATTTTCTTCCTTGAAAACAGATGACTGCTAAGAGAATTTTTAAATAAAGGAGTTTGTGCTGGGCTCTGAAACCTTGCTCTTTTGTCCCTCTAATTAGGGACCAGGCATCTATTTAGCAGGACTGTTTCAAGTGTGAGGTAGAGCTGCAAGCTGCTGCCCAGCCAACATACCGAAATACAGAAAAGGAATAAATGAACTCAAGTGACAGGCAGTTTTACAAGGGCGATTGTAAACAGTCGCAACACATCTCTGTGCACACGTACAGCGGCACCGCACTTTCAGAGTATGGTAAATATGTAAATGTGCCTCTAAACGAATGCTTAATGACCCCCCTGCATATCATTAGCTCATTGATGCAATCTCTCCTTCTGCCTACAAACCATCCCCAAGCCGATCGCAGCTCCCCACGCTAACATCCCTGTCCGGATGCCGTCCCTCCCGGCCACTCCCGGGCAGCACGCGGCTCGTCGGGTGTTTGACACTTTACACTGGAGCTGCAGAGAGCATCGGTCTGCTCTGATGGGCACCCCAGTGGCACAGAGATACACGTTTTCAGATGGCACAAGCAAAGGCAGTAGGCAGGACCGAGGGGCAGCATGGTCAAAAGGAGAGATGCAAGAGAGAAAGGATGTGGTCCAGATGCGCTAATTACAATTAAAACCTATAAAGAGAGTTCATTCTCTTAATGAGGAAAGAAGACTTCTCCTAAGAGCCTGAGTTGAATGACTCAGCCCTATACCCTCCCAAAATCTGTTACAGCAGGGAAAAGCAGCATCCTCTGAGACAGACAGGGTGTATTTAAGAGAGTTGGCACAGCACCCATCAGAGGGATGGCAGCTGCTCCCCACGGGGCAGAGCAACAGCTTGCAGGTGGGCAGGGGAGATGGAGCAGAGAGGAGAGAGCCAGAGAGCCCGATGAGTAAATCTGGTTGATGACTTCTCATCCAAGTTGGTTGTAGTCATGGACTTATTAATAGATATGAGGTAGAATTGTGAAAAACATTTGGTTTTGTTGGCTTGATGCAGAGTTGAGGAAGGGCTTAATTTTTTCTCTTTATTCTGCTGGAGAGATGGAAACTTTTCAAATTAAACAGAAAGCTGTTTTGCTTGGAGTCCTTTGCAGAAAGCATAGCGTATGTTTGTCCAGCTTCCAGCACTTGGAGGGTCTGGTGGACTAGGTCTTCACAGAGAGCTTTCTGTTTAAACACATTCAGAATTAGGCCTTTAAATTAAAGGTTGACCCTGGCTATGTGTCACAGCCAGCACCGTGAGCCAGCTACAGGCTTTGGACCCGACTCTAAAGTGATTAAAGCGACTTGAGTGAACTAACTTGTCGCTCCCAGGTTCATACTTGATTAACCGTGACCGGAGTAACACCTCCAGATGAGAGGGTAAGGGAGAACCATGCGTCGTTAAGGCACTTGCACTGTATTTATAACAGCCCAGTGAAAGACTGGAAACCCTACTGTGCCAAGTGCTGGACGAGCATGTAGCACAGCCACTTGCCCCAGATTTTAGTATGCAGATTTACGAATAGGCACAAAATGTGGGTGAATTTTTCACCCACAAATGGCCAAAGGAAGCTGAGAGGATCTGGGAAGGGGAATGCATAACAAAATGAACAAAGCTAAGTGTGGTAGAGATCGACCATAATCAGGTAATAGTTGCAGGGAATTCTTGTTCTAAATTATAAGCCTACACAAAAGCATTTTTGTTCTTTTGATGACTGTATTGTCCTTGTTCTCCTTCCACGCCCTTCACTCTGGTGAAGGTAATGGTAGCTCATTACATCCACTCATTTCACCTTGGCTTATTTAGGGATGTGCAAAACAACCAGGATGCTAGTGCTGAGTTCCTAGCTGGGACTGCAGGTATGAACAAATCATTAAGAAGAAAACGTCCAAAGAACTATGTCATCTGATGATAGAAAGAAAACCTTTCTGTGGGAACAACAAAAGGAAAATTTTGGCCTTTATTTTCAAAAGAAAAGCAGAAGTCAGAGGCTAATCCAAACATGTAGGTTGACCCCAAACAGATTGTTTTGCTTTGGAGTGTTTTGTGGTGCAGACAGTGTTGGGTTTGTTTCCATTCTGAGTCAAACCAAACTTTGCAGCTGGAACTTCTCCACAAAATTGGAGTTCAAGTCCTCACCCTCCCAGCACAGCTTGGTACGGCTTAGTCTGTCTCTACTTGCCCCGAGCTAGGGCGATGCTGGCAGCAATCAGCCTGCTCGCTGCAGACCTGAGGTGGTAGTCCCAGCCCTGCATCTTCAGACAGCCTCATGCCACACTCCCGCAGGTATCTCCACCCTCGTGCTATGAAAGCACCGCTCTGATGGGCTACCGTGCAGCCCGCACCCATTGCAGGTGCTTTGAAGTGGTTTCTGCTCCTGGCACAAGGTGACAATCCTGTCTTTTGGCCGTGGGGAAACCTCATGGGGTAAGGAGGAGACCTAGGCTTGAGGGCTCTGTGGTTGGGACACAACCACTTTGCCCTGGGGGTCCATCCCTGAGCAGTGCGGATATAGCCTAAGGCACCCAAATGGTCTGTGTCCCTGCTTTGCTTGTAGCACAGGTAGGGCCAGAGCTGGCTTTGGTCTCTATCTCCACCCTGGGGCAAATGGTCTCACCTCTAGGCCTCCAGCAGGAGAATCTCTTCCTTCCCAGAAGTGCTAGGAGACCTGGACGATGCTTGGGAAGGCTAACATAAAAGCTATGGCGGCTACCTTATCTCCCACTTTATAAACTAAGAAGTGTATGGAAATTACCTGAGGAACAAAACCTGCTAAGTAACCTCATTATTCCTTTCTTTGGGGAATTTACTGTAAAACGGCAGGCTTTGGATCTTAATTTGCTGGGAAGTGCAGTAATGTAATTAGCTAGACTGACAACGAGCTGAGCTGTGTGAATTCTTCAGAGGAGGGGAGGAACGTGCTAGACAGAGAAGGAAAAGGAAGAAGAAAAAATGTTTCCCCTGCTAAGAAATCAAAATTTTTTAATATGTTACTGATATAAAATTATGGAAGAGTTTTGTTTTGGCCAGAGGGAATGCCATGCTCAAATATTTCCTTATTTTAAGAGGACACAATTTCTAGAGCCCTTTAACTTTTTAAAAATAAAATTCGTGCATATTTTGAAACAAAGTATTTTCATTTTTTTCTTTTCTAAGCAGCATCTCCCCTGTCCTGAATTTTTCCTCATTTGGCTAAAGCAGCTCAAAAACAGCTTGGGGAAACTGTCTCCCCAGAAATACAAGAGCCCAGTCCACCCCATCCGCCCACTGTGCGGCTGGGGCCAAGCTCTGCCTGTGCCTGGCCCCCCCATGCTGCCTGTGAGGTACCAAGGGCTCTTCCCAAACCCAGACCTTGCCAACGACCCCAGCAAGCCTTTTTGCTTGGCGCTGCCGTCTCTGCTCCCAAAAGCTTTGCTGAGGACCATGCGAAGCTCCGGCGGTGTGAACCCCATGAGGCTCGGCCATGCGCACCCCTGGGAGAGGGGCTGCCCGTGCCTTGCGGGCCCACCTGTCCTGGTGGCCAACACAGGCTTTTGGGGGCTTGTGAAGGTCTTTCACAGCATGAAATGAAGAATGCATTTCTCTTGTCACTAGATGGCTCTATCTGCTTTCACTAAACACACACGGTTTTCTTTTTATGGCCCCAAATGAGCAGCAGCCCTACAGCTGTGTGCTTGTAGGGTCACCAGCCACTGCCGGGAAGGTAAATCTCTGGGAGGTGGAAAAATTCACTTGGGTTTTGATGATGAAGTTTTCATTATGTTCTTGCTAACATCCCTGAATAAAATGAACACTGTTGTGAGAAACCTCATGTTTCGAGATTGGTATGAAACAGTCCCCTTGGGGACAAGTTCTGGTTTGCCTTGTCTCGGACTCCTCCAGCAGCCATTGCACTTCAGCCTCTGTGCAGGTTTGAACCACAAAGGGAGGAACTTGGGTAGCTGCTGGGCGCTTAACTCGAGTGCAGGCTGGTGCAGAGTTAGGAGCTTCCTTTTCTTTGTCCTTTGTTAGGTGGGAGGCAAAGAGGGGCTCCTAGCACACCCTGAGACAACTGAAGTTGGTGGGACGGTGCCTTCCAGGCTCCTCATGTGCCACCACGCACCCCCCAGGCCACCTGGCCCCTGCCGAGGGATGCTGCACCCATGCCAGCAGCTGCCATCCCACCTCATGGCTGTCCCATGGGACCTGCTTTTGTGCTGCGTCTTCTTGGGGGCTGCAGCTTCAAGGCACAAATTTACCTTCTGAAGATGCTCTTCTTCAGGGACAGGGAGCTCACTGCTACAGCCTGTGCACAGCAGCCTGGGGGACAGTCTGGGCTATGCTGGGGCGATGGGAGCAGTGGGGGGCAGGGGTGGTTTGGGGAAGACATCCATCTCATCCTTTGGCCCATGATGGCAGGGGGTACTGCGATTTTGGCTTGTGCGAGGTAAAGCAGGCAGGCAGCCCTGACCCGCTGGAGCAGAGTCCGCAGCTCTGCAAGTGTTGGCATTTAAAGGAGGAGGGGATGCTGGTACCCGAACAGGCGCAGAGGGAGCGCAGGGGAGGTGGACGGGAGGGCAAACCCTGGCTGTGCAGTGGGCAGAGGGCATGCACTGAAGCCCTGCGGATGTCTGCAGCCTCAAACCCTTACACTGAAAGCCACACGTTCAGGTTTTGGATGTCTCCGAATAACTAAAAAGATACTGCAGGTCTGACTCTGGACAAGAAAGCATATCAGATTGTTGCTTTCCCCAGGAGAAAAACCATCTGTTGAAAAAAAATACAATATATTCAGGGGCTTCACTGGCTGTATTGGCTTAAGGCTGAGTATTTTATCAGCCGCCAGATCTCTCAAGTGTATTCAAGAGACGTTTGAAGCAAAATTCCTGCCTGGAAAAAGTTACTATCTGAGGATATAATCCAAAGCCATGAAAGGCTGGGGCATCTCTCTTCTGATTTCACAAGGATTTGAATCAGGCCCTGGGGAACTAGTCTGGCATCTCTTCCTCACATCAGCAGCCTCTGCGCTTTGACGAGACAACCCTTGTAATAACAACTCCTTGCAGGGGTATTTGCAACTTTGGCTGCACGAATGATACAGGAGGCTAGTGACCATGGTGGGAAAGGAAGCAAATTTGCTTATTTAGATAATTAATAGGCATTTGAGACAAGTGTCGCTGTATAACGCACTACTGACAGACTAATAATTCTGTCTGATGAAGCAGCAACTATTATAATAATGTTATGGTCCACTAAAATAACCACCCCTCCTAGCCACTGCTGCCAGGAGAGGATGGATGAAATTGCGCTTCTCCTTCTTCCAGGTGATCAGACTACGTGCTGGAGAAGCGCCCCGCGGGGCTCGGCTGGGAGAGGACAGACTCGTACAGCTACTGTGTGGCAGCTTCTGTTGCAACCCGCCTTCGGAGGATGCCTTGTTTTTATGGCCAGAGATAGCTGCAGGCATGATTTTGCACGTGCAGTTTTGGTGAGATAGATAACTGCCATCCTTATTGACCCATGTAATGCGATGCCTTGAGAGGCCAGGGCTGCGAGCACAAACAGTTGTGACGGATTAGAAACAGCACCATTTACAGTGCAGACATAATGCTGGGTGTTACGTCCCTTCTGAAAATTGGCTGTGCCGTGAGCCAGGGAGGACCGATAACCGCACCAAGGTCCTTCGGGCAGGCAGCTCCTTCCTGGAGTTGTGCCGCGGGACTGAGGAGTAACTTTGCTCACTTCAGGGGACTACGACGGTGAAATGGAGAATCGGGGCCTTTTTGTTTTAACCTGGTCTTGTCTGATCTTGTCTAACAGCTGGGTGAGATGAATGCTCAAGTAGGTAAATCCTTCAGGGCGAATGCAGCGAGGCAGGGACAGGAATGGGGGGAGGAGGTGTTTTCCAGGAGAGGGGTCCTCCATCACCCCACAGCCTGCGGAGGGGCTGTGCCCAAGCCCTCCTTTCCCCCATCCCGTCTCGAGAGAGCTCATGGGGAGCCAGCTCACACCGGTGCTCACAGAGTTGGGTTTCCCTTCTTGTCACGCAAGCCATACCTACGGGAGATAGGTAGAGATACAAGACCCAGGCAGCGATATTAACTGACTGGCCTCAAACCACGTAAGGAACACCTGGAACCTGTCTCTAATTTGATTTGTATGACATGCAGGAAATTTTATTCAAAATAGGCAGGTGAGGATAGCTGATGGGAGGGTTGATGGGGAGCAGAGGGCTCTGGGCACTGCTCCGCTGTGTAACTTTGCCGTCATTTACAGCCCATGCCTCCTCCAGGCAAGAGAGAAAATCAGGTAACGCAGATTTCCTCTATTTCTTCTCTTGGGGGATCAGTCTACTGAGAGATTCATTAAAATCCGCTATGCCAGAGATAGAAAAACATCACCTGACAAGAAAATGCTCTTATGGAAAACAAGTCTTTGATAGCTTTACATGCTTCTTGAACACAGGGAAAGCCAGTCAATAAAGTTCCTTGTGGCCTAAAAGCAGAAACATCTGTCGGAGGCAGCTTGCTAGGCTGAATATAGCAGCAGGAAAGCCCAACTGATTAACTCCATCCTCTTCCTAACATGTTTTTGTGGTTCCCAGAAATCCTTAGAAAGGGCTCCTGAGGACACTGGCACCATTACAAGCCAGCTATAACTCTGTAAACAGAGAGATCAAGGAAACATTATCCTAACTGCAGTTTACCTCTGGCACCCAGTTTGCATAATTCACACGTGCTTCATCTGCTCTCCCTTAGACCTGGGAAAAGCTTGTTATTTAGGAAAAGAAGAGGAGCCCAAAGAGGAGAGAACAAAGCCGTTGTTGTTGAGAGGAGGAAAAGAAAGCTGAAGGATTGGGGTCCATATAACCTTGCAAGTAGGTGGGAGCTGGGGAAAATGGCAGGGAAGACTAGAGCAATACCACACTAGACTCAGGAAGCACTTCCCGTGTGGCTGGGCTGATCCTCCTCAGTGTGAACAACAACCACGGCCCTTCTCCCACCCCCTGCTCTTCTCATCCACATTTGTCCTAACAAGGAAAGCAGCCAGCTTTCTGGGGTTTTCTCTTGATTGCTTTTCACATTTTGGTCTTTTTCCATTTCTGTTTATAGTAATCCCACAGGATGAAAATGCTTAAGAGGAACAGCCTTTTCTATCCCCTCCTCTGCATCGACTTTTGTCAAGACGCGACTGGACAAGGTGGTAGATAATGTCATCTAGGCTCCCTTTTCCACAAAAGGTTGGACCAGGTGATCTTTCGAGGTCCCTTCCAACCTGGGCTGTTCTGTGCTCTACGACTCAAGTCTGGCATCAAGTAACAATTTTGTCGCTGGCATGCAGAACAGTGTGAGGAAGACTGCCTTCTTGGTGGCAATAAGGGATGACTACTTGGTAAACAAATGCAACACGTCATTTTAAGGATTGTGTTAGGGAAATACACATTTCCCATCATGTAGCATGCTTTTTTTTTCCCCTCAGTGGTACACTTCTGCAGTACACAAATGCATAATTCAGTTAGAACAATTTAAAATTTGCTATTTGAAAAGGTACTAAGCAATTTGGATGCCTTGTAATGCATTTTAATCAAATAATATTTTTTTTTTATTTGTAAAATTGAACGTATCTTCAGTTTAGAGTTCAAGTTAACATAACATTTAATAAGTTTCTTCAATCTTCCCAAAGCTGTTTACCCAAACAGATGTTATTTTCACTGCTGCATTTTGGACAAAGTAGTTAATTCCACAATTTTTAAGAAATTTCAGGGACTAGAATTTTTTAAGTTGGGAGGTAGATAATTTCCTAATGCCAGGCTCCTGAAGCATGAGCTTTACTGACCACTCACCATACAGTATTCCTCCTTCTACTTATCCATACGCTGCCTTCTGTCAAGCCTGAAAGCTTCAAGAACGATTACATTTCCTGTAAGCTACCTTTCAACAAATGCATTGGCATAAAATTGAGGAGATGCATCCCTTTGTCAGCCTTGAAGGACATAGCGGTTCCAAGAAGGCATTTGCACTAAATGTCTTCCAGGAGTGCCAACATCTGGGTAATATTTTGACATCCTTCCAACTGAAAACTATGGAAATAATCATCCTGTGGGGATATGCTTCAACATTCCTATGTATTCAATATTGCCAAAATGGAGTATCATCTGCAATCCTGAAATCTGATAGCTGATGAAGAAAAATGATTTCACAGCTTTTATAGCCAAATAATGAATTATCTGCAATGCTTTTTCCTACAGTACACTGTATATGGGCAGAGCAAATATCTGGAAGGACATACTTGTTCTGATTTCCCATGAACTTCTAGACAAAACGATGTCTTGAGTTCACGTTAGCATCACCTGCTGCAAGTATTGATACACTGTCGAAGTCAAAACCTTTAACTGCAGTACATTATTTTTATCTTTTCAAATATTGCTACTGGAGTTTCCTTACAATCATGGAAATAATCAAACAGACAATGGTCTATTCCCTTTTCAACTGTGTAAAAATGAACAACTACCAAAAAACCTTTGTTGTTTTCATCTATTGCCGAGAGGGGAAAAAGCCTTTTTCAGCTTCGTTTGCTTCCTCTGTGAGAGAGGATCTAATATATTGCTGGCATACACAGATTAATTTCTTACCTGTAGATGGAAAACTACACTATTGCTTTCACAATCACGTAATCCGTTGGAATGATTATGGATCATACTACCATAGGTTTCCACCACATCTGCCACAGCAATATTTTCACATTTCTACTAATAAAAGCTCAAAGTTTCACTTTTATAAGAAATGCTAGAATTACTTCTTTTCTTTATTCCACTTCCATCCTACCTGATGTGACAGTTCAGCATGCGTAACCGAGGAACTTCTCCACAAACTGCAGGAAGTTTCCTGACAAGTATTGCCAACTTTATTGAGCTACTCAACACCATTTCTCCACTTACTCTGGAAAGCCGAAAGCCTCTTTTTTTTAAGACATGCGTCTGGACTTGTTGCAGGATTGTTGACACTGCAATTGCAATTGTGGTCTCAAAGCTTGTAGGGACCAGCTAAAAACACATAAACAGTAGGTAGCGTCATTCATAAGTCACAGTCACTCTGCATCCCACCTTCACTGGACCAGGCCAAGGGATCTTAGATATAGTGCCTCAAACAGCCAATATTTAGCTTGCAATAAGTCTATAAGAAAAAGTCATCGTTCAGCTTGCAAACTTTCTCATGTGGCGGAATCATTCCTGTAATTCCACAGCTACTCTGTAAGTACATTTAAAACATATTTATCTGCATTTTAGTACACATTGAAATAATTTCTGTGTAATGTTGATAAACGTAAAATCTTGGGATTCAATGGTGTTGCATAAAGAGAAATTACTGTTCTCAGAGACGAAGCAAATACAACTTTGCCTTCGGCAGAACAATGGGGTGGGAGAATGAAACAGCCTTTGGTAGACAAAGATACGTGGCCCATTCACTCAGCAGCTCTTTGGAGGGAAATGAGTACCCATAGCACTATGTGCAGTCTTCCCTGGATTGGTATTTAATTCTGGGTAGATCCTGCCAGCTTAAAGGAGTAGTTTTAATCAGAGTCTGAGGGATTTACTACCCTGTGGGTTTTTTATGTGTGTGTGAGGGAGTTGTGTGTTGTAGTTTTTTTCTTGAGGGAATGAACATTTTTCTGGTTTTTTGCTCCTTTTCAGCTTACAATTAAAATTTATCAGTAGAAGTGTGGACCTTGTGTTGGAAATTGTACACCTTCAGACTTATTTTTCTCCATTGCATATGTTTACCTCTCAGAAGGTTTACCTTCCACAGCAGAAAATAATAAGATCAAAACTGAAATGGAACCCACTGCTCTTTCCAGCTCTACTAGAGGACTCTTCAAAATCCTCCCTCTGTAGTCACCTCAGAAGACATCAACAGCACAACACAATGAGAATCCCTCAGGCCTGGAGTCATTCTCTATTTATATATTTCCAAAATTAGATTAAAATACCCAGAGGACTCTCCTGGAATCTTTAACTGGCATTGCATAGAGCAAAACCCTACGTGATGAATATTTGTTCTCTGTGTAGCCAGTAGCGACATTTTCCAAAGTTTTCTCCCTTGCATGCTATTTCATCACCTGTGTTAGAGAGGCCTGAGGCATTATCATGTTTTCACAGGCCAAGTTTCAAAAAGGAAGATTTATAACTTCTTTTTTAAATTTCAGGTTTGTTTTTATTGCAATTCTGAGACAAAAAAACATAGCAACTTTTTCTTCTAAGTGTTTTGTTTAGCATTTGTTAAAAGCTGAGATTTTTTCAGACTGACTTCCCTTCCAAAAATAAGGTGATTTCTTGCCATTGCTTTGTGAGGGTCTGCCTGATTGATTCAGCCCTCCCCTTAATCCTGCTACAGATGAGCAAGATAAAAGACATCCCCCAGAGCCACGGGGATCTGCTTCTGGCCCGGCATGAACTCCTCGTTCTGCCCAGCAGCTTTCCTCCCCTATTTCCCTAGCCTGCTCCAAGCACCGCCATCTGCTCAGGCTTTCTCAGCTCTCAGGACACATCAGAGAAGAAGGAATGGGAGTTTTTCTCTCCGGGATGGTTTCCTTGTCACTGTCCTGTTCCAGCTTTCTCCCTCCAACCCTCATACTCAGTCTGTGGGGAGAATTACAGCAGATGGGGAAAATCTCCTAAAATAAAGCTCAGGTGACAACTCAGTGCAAAGCAGAGCAGATGATGTGATCATGTGATGATCAATGATCTGGACGAGGGGATCGAATGCTCCCT
>NW_009215679.1:0-216 GCF_000690835.1 Fulmarus glacialis
AAATAATTTTTAAAATATTGTCTTAAAAATAAAAAGAAGCAAATATAGTAACTTACACTTTTTACATGTCTAAAATATATCTGGAAAGGTTGTAATTCAGTAGGAAATCCTGATAACATTGCAGTAAAACTGATTCCAGCAGAGCTTTAGGCCCATTCTTCACTGGCATGTATAAAATTTGGATCTAGACATTAAATCCTCATTGGCAATGAACTA
>NW_009215679.1:311-12824 GCF_000690835.1 Fulmarus glacialis
AAAAGGACTAATCTTACAAAATTTGAATTCTTATGTTGAGGTGGATCACACTGCAAATAGTTAGAGAATTGTTCAGTACACCAATTGTTAATCTATTCTGCCTGAACACCAATTTCAGCACTTACTGCCCAAGACCACAACTGAAATATATGTACTTATGAACTGTAATTTTGCTCAAACATTGCATATAATTAAAAAAAAAAAATCTATTTATTAAAATAAATTGATTTAAGTAATGTGTGCAAACAGGCTTCATTTTGCTTTTCTTTCAACCATTAAATACTTTATTTTTTTTCCTTTTGTTATTTTTTTGAGAAACGGTGAGTTTAATGCAGTTGTGGTCTTTTGTCATTCCTGAATAGCTGTCACTGTCTTGTTAAACATGGTTTAGAATACATCTTACCAAGATAAAAGCACTTCAGAGGCTGGACAATATTATCTTGCTCAAACGACTATGTGAAGATTTAAGTCTTTTGTGTAGTCAGATTAATCCCTGTCACTAGCTTTCAACACATGCTGATCAATACTTTCTTTCCTTTTTGTTTATTTTGTACAGTGCATACTTAAAGAACTACTTATTGATTAACTTTACTCCATTTCTTAGACACCTTTGTTCATTTTTTTTATATCCTTTAAATCTTTATTTACGTATTGGACTTCACCATTTTTTGTCTCCAACATCTTAAAATATAATCAGTTAAGCATTTTTTCAATTGTCTAATCCTCCACACTGGCTTTTTTAAAAAAACCACTTTCTTACTGATAGAAATGTAATCTGTCTCTCTGTGCAAACTTTGAAGGTCTCCTCAGTGTTGCCTTGATTTAACCTCACTATTGCTCTGAACACGTACAGCACAGCTGAGATCCTCCCTAGCCAAGGAGGTGTACTGAATAGGGCCTTTAAATAAGGCAGAAGGCTACAGCTGAGTACTGCAAAGCATTTTTCCTCTCACAGAACAGAACGCTGTAGAAATTCAACATGTAGAAAAGAGAACTGAAAATTCCTTCTCCTTAGTTGAAGATGTGCATCACCTTTTGCATACGTGTATTTACATACTGAAACAAACTTCCCAAGGTAATCTAAAGTGTGACTGAAATTATGATAAGACTTTCTTTATTCACATATATTCATATATTCCTTGTGAAGTAAATCACCTTAGTTACATTCTATTGAAATAAATACTCCAGGGAGAGGATTCCTCATTTAATGAGCAGCCAAGAAAACATTTCAGCTAAAAACCAAAATATGCACTGCCATGGATATTCCTGGATAATCCAGCTGAGGAGTTAACACTACAGAACACGAATCCATCAAGCATTCAAATTATACAAAATACATAACCTATACCAACAGAAATACAACCACAGACCACAGTGCTGAAAAATAACACAGTAAACTCTTTAGATGCAGACTATTTTGTTTAACAAAAATTATGGAAAGAAAGATCTTCCCAGAACATAAAGACAAGACAAACTCACATGGGACATGAAGCCTGTTGAAAGGCTGGGTTCTCGTAGACAAGTCCCCATTCGCTGTGTGCAGTGTTACATGTCTAGACCATTTTTATTTATACTATTGATTCTTTCTTATTTTCATTCCGGCTACAAAATTGTATTTCTCCCTTCACCTCTGTTACGTCACCCCACTGAATGTGAACTTCTCGTGCCTTAAGTGCTCCTTTTTCTAAGCTTATCTCACACATTTGCTACCATTATGAAACACAAAATGACTACTGGTGACCCGTGGAAGCAAAGTTTCTTCCAGCACTCACATCACAGTCACATTTCATCTGTCTGTTACTAAAAAAGAGTACACGCCGTATTCCAGGTACTAGAGTTTTGTTTTTTCTTTTATTCTCTTGCTCTTTAAAATTTACTCGTAAAGGCTGTCACCTCTCTGCTTTATCCATGTGGAAAGACCCACTGAAGCAGACACATAAGTCTCTAGAGGATTAAGAAGTGTAGGGTAGACACATTTTTTTCATGATTGTTACTTCTAAAGGATATGGTAGTTTTGTTGTGTAAATAAGCTGAAACTTGCCTCCTCTTTGTGACTTTATTATAAAAGGAAGAACACTGGTATAAGGTCCTTGAGAAACAACCACGTATATTTCTAACCGTATTAGTGAGGGGAAAAAAAAAAAATCAGTTAATTAAAACAGATTATGTTAGGTTTTGTTAGCACCTAAATCCACAATATCATTACCAGCCATAATCACTGGATCCTCTAGTTCTATTGTGTATTTTCTGAATTCATTGAAATACCTTTGAAAGGTATTTCAAATATGAAGAACAGCATTGTGCATGTGGCCTAAGCAAAATGGTAACAAAACAAAAATAGTAGCTTTCCCCCTTGTGGTGCTTATTTCAAAGGCTCTTGAATAAAATCTCAATAGCATCACAGAGAATAATTATTGAATATTCAAACGGAGCCAACTGAGAAATTACGACATTTGCCATACGAATGCATTACTTAAGCTTTGCTCTATGAAGAAAAAAAAACTGAAGAAATGTGCAGATTAATTTTTCTGCTGAAGTTTTTACTTCCAGCCCAAAAAGCACCACAAACCCTAACAGCATTCAGCATTCCCTTACCTTCCTCACTCCCCTCCCCTAAATGGACCTGCTCTGCATTGCTGCAAGTAACAACATGCTATAGAATGAATATGGAAAGCCGAATAACTTGTCACTGGTATGTATGACAAACAATTGCTTTCCACATGCTTTCTCCCATCGACAAATGCCAGTGAAAACTTTATGAAAATAATTCTATGACTTATTTTTCATCAGAAAATGTAGAGATGTTCTTCTTCACCTTTTTCTCAATCCCTGCCATTTAAGAGTTAACAGAGGAAGCGTGGCCTCATGGATAGAACATAAAAACAGCTTGTCCTCGATAAATTATAAGACAGCATGAAGGCAGGCTTTCTTTTTGTCCCCATTTAAAAACTAAGCTATGCAGGTGCAGCGAAGTGGGCATTGCCACCTCTGCTGTAACCTCACCGCCACGCGCTTTTTTCATTTCCATTCATTCCCCGCCCGTGCATTTTCCGACACATCTCTTCGCATGCCAGATTGTATTGGAATGTCCTGCAGAGCCAGAACCTCGCTACTGAGGTGAACCTCAATAGTATCACTTGCCACTCTTATTGGTGTCCTTCATCCTCAAAGTCCCATATACAACAACAGAAGAGGACTACGTGGAAACCCCATACACGTCGTCAAGATTTCCAACAAGATTTCCCATAAGTTAAAAGGCAAGAGAGTAGTTAAAGCATATTTCTCAATATACTTAGATTTATGTGTGACAAGTGCTGAACTATATAAGGCATTCTAAATTTAATTCATGAAACGAATAAAAAAAGCCTGCATGTTCCACAAAATCTGTGATTGCCTCAGCATCAGACTTCCAACTCTCCCAAGAGTTTTTTCTGTTCTTTCACTCGCAAAAACCTACCGTACAGATACACTGCCATATGCTGCAGCTTGTGCTAAGGCAGAACAATTTAACAGTTGAAATGCTACACGTCACCGTTCACAAATTTCTTCTTTGACCTTGGGTAAGTCGAGATCCTTGTACTTTCTGTAACCATGAGGATAATACTGCCTCTTCCATTTCAGTGATTAATGTGATAAAATTTAATATAAACATATTAACCTCTAAAGGAATGAAGTCTATGCAAATACATAAAATAGCTAAACCTGCCCCAGATAATTCTGTTCCAACATCTTTAAGAGCATATGCATTACTTCACATAAAATACCACGTTTCATTCCAGTTCTCAGCTACCTTTATTAGACACTGAGTTTTCTTCCTTCAGCTTTTGCATGTCTGGGTAGAATTTCCCTTTTAAAGGGCCTTCAAAACACTTGGGTTCACAAATTAGGAGCGGAAGTTTGTATCTGCTATTGTTTACAGAAAGGGCAGAATCAAGGTTAATTGCACAGATTCACAGTTCAAACTGGAATCGGAGCAAGCTGACTTCTGCTGGCAAAAGTTCATAAAGCATTTCATAGTTTCGATAGTGATTCTCTCTGGGGAAGAACTGTTCAATGATTCTGATTGTAACGAAGATTAACAAAATACATTTTCTTCTACTTGTGGAACATCCACAGCAGAAGGATCTTAATGAGAGCAAAGTGAAATAGATGTAGCCCATTATATATTATAACTGCATGATATTATACATTTGACTATTGGTATTTAACTCTAGTGAGATCATTTTCTGCATAAACAGAAGGCAGAAAAGGAAGGGATGAGTATTCAACCAGACTGACCTATATTGAGTACTTGATTCTACAATATTAATGCTGCATTAGCACTAGTTTTGCATGGAATATTAAAAATGAAGCAATGAATTAAGTATAATGTTATAGACTCACCATGAAAAGGGATGCAAAGGTGTGTGCTTTAACCAGCTATTTTAGGTTAGTGAGTGAAAGATGAAACCTCATTAAAAAATTAATGAACCAAAATGGAAAAGTTATTTCCATCAAACCCATCCTTAAAAAACTCCACAAAATAAAATGAACCAAACAGTGGAGAGTTATTTGCAAAAAAGAAAAAAGAGAAGCTAACCTTACATAAGAACATCTAGTGTTGTCTATGGTTACAACAATTGAAGTGCAATAATCAACAACTGAAGGTGCCAATATTCTTAGTAAGTACTAGTTGTTACGAAGTGAAAATTTGGTAAGTACTTTTAAACAGCAAGTTCATAATTCTGAAAGTAAATTAATTTTAACTTTGGTTTCCTAAGAAACAATCATTTCCTTTTATCTGCAGGGAACTTGGGAATTTGTGTCAGCTATAACCAGAACTCAAATCTGACAAACTTTCAAAGCCTTAGTTAAATACATTCAATGCAACATATTTGTTAAACCTTAGGCTTGAAATAGCTCCATAGGCAGCTAAGGGATGAGAGGTAGCTTTTTCCTTTTTAAGAAAAAGTCTGGTTAAGAGTTTTTGTGTATAGACAATTTATGAGTAAGACAATCCAATTCTATTACGAACTTTATCTACTTTCTTTCTATTTCTAAGATGGATAAGGTCAGTCATCTATCAACAAAATTCATTACCGAAGTCTCATCAGCCTCTGTGTCTGTGTGCTAATTTTCCTTTTTGAAAGATTTTAGAATTTATTATAGCAATTCTAAGGTTCTCTAAGACCTTCTATTACTGCAAAAATACACCCAGTAAGCTAACCTGTACTACATTATTATTATATACTAATAAGAATAAAAATTACATATGAACCTTGTTTTTATCTTACTCATTTTTGATACAACCTGAATATAAATGTTTTAACTTGAGTTTGCTAAGTATAAAAGAAAAACAAACATGAAGGCCATTCTTCCTCCCTTGCCCAACTTAACTTCCAGTCTGGATATAAGGGAAAAAAAGTTACCTGGTTAATAGAGGATCTATGGCAATATTTTAGACAATGAGCACACTGAAAAAAAACTTATGATAAAAAGGGTAAAGCTGTCTAAAACTGTGATCTTCTGACAGTAATCTCCCTGCCTGATGGCTGCCTGCATTTTTGCTGATGTGTGAAAGGGGTCAGCGGCTAAGGAGCCGCCCCCTAAGGAACAGCAATCCCGAAGGAGAGAAACTTGATACCTGGCGGAGAGAAAAAGAACCCACTAAAAGACCTGAAACATTTCATTTCTATTTTATGTTAGACCACTGTTGAGGGCATTTCTACTAAAAATTCCTCAGGTCGCTGAAGAAACAGAATCATGGTAACACAGTGTGAAATTCTGGGCAAACCAGCTACACCTAAACGAGATGAACTCTTGCCCTAATCTCACGTGAAAACTTGCAGCTTTGAGATACAAAACTAAAGACTTACTGAAGTTTTTCCTGGGCAGTAAGGATTGCACATGGCCCTATAAACTGTGGTATTCCTGCAACTGAGTTGCAATTGAGAAAAGAAATTACAGCTCTCAGCAGAAAAGAGCAGGGAAGCAGCAGGCATTTTGAAAGAAATGGTGTCCCTTTCCCGCCAAAAGACCACGTCGTGTCTGAAATGGAGAGGGATGGGACCCCACAGAGCACCTGTTTTTTATCATCTGCTACTGCTCGGTGCAGAAGGGCGCTGACCAACAATGATACTCCAGTCACCAAGCCAAACTCATCCAATTTAGTTATAACTCAATCAGCCATCAGCAATTAGTCCCATAAGCAGTATACCAGTTACCGGTTTCTGGACACAGAAAGCTCTACTTTTATTACCACAAATGAAAACGAAGAAGAGATTGAGAATAGCAAAAGGAAGTAGACACCGGTGAATAGGAACATCCAGATCTTAACAGCATGATGAGGCAGAACAGTTTGCCCCCTCATTCTTTGATTGTGAAAGAAACTTTAGAGCCCGATATCCCCTGTTTGTACGCTTTTTCTTTGTGTGTATTCACATTGCACGAGAGAGAAGCGCAGCGTCAATGCGGTGTGAGTGCTTTTCCTGGCACAACGGATGGCATGACAGGCAGCACTGAGAATCCACCAGGGACGGGACAGCACCGGCAGCACAGCAGCAGCGACTCACGCCGCCAGCAGAACATGAATAGCAATGGAGTGGTACCAAAGCAGCCAACTGCAACAACACACTGAAAGAAAACCCCAGTGGGACAGCTGGGGCGTTTTAAAACTTTGCAGTACTCCGCAAGTCTAGGTGGTGCAAAACCTCTTCATAGTGCCATTGTTATGCTTGCTAGTACCTCAGTACCGAACTAATAGCTAAAACTAATAGCTACTGAACTAACAGCTAAAACCACTTGTGTTTTAGCTAGTAAAACCTCTTAGCTAATAGCTAAAACTTCACGATCTACCATCAAGTCTTACTCTTTATGTCACTTCTGCTTACTGAGAATCTCAGCTCCAAGTACCTCCCAGCTTCTACTGCAGGTCCAAGAGATGCAAATTCAACCCCTCAGATGAGGCCTTTCACCACCAGTGACGGGATCACACTAAGTCAGCAGGCAAGGAGGGCATGCAAGATGCTGATAATTTAGTTTCACAGCCAAACACCAACCAAGCAGATAGCCTGCGCAGTTTCAGCTACCTTTGTGTTGACAGCACTATTGCCCGTTCTCATGTTATGGTTTTGAAACCATTTGAAATTTAGGTAAGAAAATCCATGTAACTGTAATACATTACAAAGTCTGAATGTTACCTACTGGTCTTCCATCGAACAAAGACATTTGCAACGCTTTCTGCATTGTACAGAAAAAAGCTTCTAGTCTTTCATAGATATGCAAAAAGCTTCAAAGCATAAATCACAAAATCTTAAATGTTAGAAAATGTTACAAATATACAGTGTTCTTTTTTTTTTATTAAATAACACTCAGAAGGATTTTGGTTTTTTTTCAGCAGTTACGTTTCCATGTATATTCTTGCAGGCTATCAATTATTTGGTAGGTCCTAAAGGCCTTTCATACCATAGGTTTCCCACAGAAAGTATTATTCCCTTGCTCGCTCTCTGACAGAGTGTGTAAGCTCCACAATTCTGTATGAGACTTTTAAGTGGGGGGAAATGGTATACCATCCTGCTCCAGAATGATGACTCACCCTTTTTTCTATCAATTTTTGGCTGCTTCTTGGCACATCTCTTCATCTTCCCTCTCTGATTTTGTTATCTTCCTTTCTTTTTCTTATTTTTTTATTGTAAATCTTATAACCAAACACAGTTCTGCACTTTAAAAATGTCTTTGCTATCATCTTTTTTTCCCCCACCATCAGCTCGAAAAAATCTTCCAAACTGAAACTTCCGTTCAGCATTCATTCTTCTTGTAACATGACCTTTTATTTCTGCAAAGTCCATGCTCAGCTGAACTTTCCAGCTCTCCTGAGGCCCTGGTTCAACCATGCTTTGTGCTGGCAAATGGAGGAAGCAGAGGGAAGGACATTTAGACACAAACTTCCTGCATGAGTTATTATAGAGTATATAATGGTTTCTTAAGATACATACTTATATATAGGGACTAATCCAAAGATCATTAAGTACAATAGGCATTGGACCAGATACATAATCATTGCACTTTAAATTGTTTTATATGTAACTCCATAAAGACAGTTTCTGAGAGGTTTATTGCATAAAAATATTATGGTCTTATAAAGCAATAACATTCTTTAATTCTGCCTTAGTAATTCCTTAGCTGATGAGGGTTGTTATTTCTAAAATCCTAAGCATGGCTAACATCTAATATAATGTCTTAATTTCCCAGCTGATCCTTTATTTGATCTCAGAGCTTGCATTGCTATTATCAACAAAGTCCTGTCACTGGAATTTCTCCCACAGGTGAGGCTTATATATTCTATATCTTGCTCACTTGCTAGTATTGAACATTCCACTCAAATCTCAAGCTAACATCAAACCTGCCAAAGTATATTTGACAGTTATTGTTGATGGCTACAATGTTAGAAGCTCACAGTAAGTCAAGCAATATCATAATTAAGTGCCATCTCTGCTTTGACTGCTGCTGTTTTAACCAGGGTGCTTTTATAGATCTTTTTACAAAAATATGGGTGAGCAGTGACAGGAGAACCATAGAAAATGATCGTTAATAACCTGAAATATTTTTTGCTTTTCTTCTTCATATACTGAAACAGAAATGTGGAGTTCTACCTGGGAAGGCTCTGGAGGGTGAGGGCACGGAGGATAAGGACAAGGGCTTAGTCAGCTGCAGAAAGATGTGACACGGGACACTGTGTTGCTACTGAAGAATGACAGTTTCTGAACAAGACTCTGCAGGCACAGGACTACCTATTTATGCATTGCCTTCTTTTTGTTCCAATTCCCAACTCCTTAACCTGGCTTCTCCTCACAAGCCAGTGACCAGGGATGGATGTGACAACTGGAGAGAGACTGCCAGAGGGAGTCAGAGAAGTGTCCTTTTTCACAGTGTGTTGTATCAATCTGTGTTCCCCTTGGAGCCATCCCCACTCAAAGCTTCCAAATACGTGGAGGATTAAGGGAATGTATACTTGTGCACTGTCATGGTTTAACCCCAGCCAGCAACTAAACACCACACAGCCACTCGCTCACTCCCCCCACAGTGGGGAGGGAGAGAGAATCAGAAGGGGAAAGGTGAGAAAACTGGTGGATTGAAATAAAGACAGTTCAATAGGTAAAGCAAAAGGCGCGCACGCAAGCGAAGCAAGACAAGGAATTCATTCACCACTTCCCATCGGCAGGCAGGTGTTCAGCCACCTCCAGGAAAGCAGGGCTCCATCACGCATAGCGGTTACTTGGGAAGACAAACGCCGTCACTCCAAACGTCCCCTCCTTCCTTCTTCTTCCCCCAGCCTTATATGCTGAGCGTGACATCATATGGTATGGGATACCCCAATGGCCAGTTGGGCTAGCTGTCCTGGCTATGCTCCCTCCCAGCCTCTTTTGCACTTGGCAGAGCATGGGAAGTTGAAAAGTCCTTGACTATTAGGGTACTTAGCAACAACTGAAAACATCAGTGTGTTATCAACATTATTCTCATACTAAATCCAAAACACAGCACTAGGAAGAAATTTAACTCTATCGCAGCGGAAACCAGGATAGCACCCATTACTTGTTCTGCTGATTTTCCCTACCTACTCCATCAGCCAGTGGAAATTGGAGACAGAGATCTGGCTTGCTGCACGCTGTCCCTCACCTCTACAGGTGCACTGGCATCCCCCTCACCTTGTCACAAAATATTCCCGTCAGTCAGGTGCCCATCACAGCAAGTGTATGTTCACTCACCATAATGACTACAACACTCAAGTCTAGGCTGGATAAATGATCAGAGAGAAAACCAGACCACGTTGGCAGAGAAAGAAAAGTAAATATGGTGCCTGTAAGCAGCTATACTCTTCCTTTAATCCTCCAGAGGCTTTTTGCCAACATGAGGGATCATGCATCCAGTTGCTCATACTGAGCAATGGCAGATGCTTAAAGTCTACTAATGTGAGTAGCAGTGTTAAGACACGATTAAGCCCTCAGCCCACAAAACATCTAGCAGAGTGCTCCCTGCGCTCACCCACGTTGAGGGATCTGCTTCGTGTATTTGGCAGTGGCTGCAGGTAGGCAGCAAGCTGCCAAAACCAAGTTGCTCAAATGCCAACTTGTACGTGTGCGCGACTGCTGGGACTGCCGCAGTACAAGCCTTATCACACTCCTTTGCTTCAGAAGGATTGAAGAAGCGGATTAAAATCTTTAGCAACTGACATATTGCATGACATCAATAATACATACTAATACATACTAGTTAAAAGAAAGTTCTTAAAGTTTTACTTATTCTTGTAACTCCTCTTCCTGGCCTCCCAAGAGATACATACAAAAAGCAATATATAGTCCAATCTCTCTATATTAATATATTTAGGCAGGTTTTAGATACGTGCAAATCATAGTTCAAAGGGATGCAAACACATGCTTAAAGGTAAGCATGTACATAAACACAAATACATTTTTCACTAATAGATTTTTAAATTTCAAAATCCCTTACATGTGCTGTTTTTTTTTTTCAAGAGTGAAGCACACAAAGTGTCAGAAAAAATCCATAAACTTGCCACTTCAAAAAGATGCATGGTTATCCAAAACCACACAGTGCAATGTAACTTCTCATAATCTATAGAAGAATAAGAAATTAAACTCAGCAATAGCAAAAGTATTTTCAGAATGACACATGCAACGAGTTTAAAATTAAAAGTGACTTAAAAAAATAAATAAAATAAATATCAAATTATCTCTGACCCTGAGGAGGTTATTGAGACGATGGAGCCAGCAGCGCACAGCAGGAAGACAAGGCAGTATTTGAAACAAGAGAGCTTCCCAGTAGATATGAGGAAAAACAACTTCCCATGGGGACAGCTGGGTGGTGGACCAGGCTGCCCAGAGAGTCTGTGCAGTGTCCACCTGTGGAGGTTTTTGGCACCCAGCCGGGTGACTAGGGAGCTCCTGAGGTCCCTCCAAACCTGCATTATTTTATGACTGCATAAAAGAGAGCAGCTTAACACAGTCACTGTGGAAGCTGAAGGACATACTACACCAATGTCAAATGTTTTCAAGTGAAGCCTGACTGGTGGTACCAGTAATAAACATTTCTACACAAAGTGCCTGGGTGAGCGTTACAAGCCAGAAGCTGTCATACACGACAGTGATGCTGGCAGCACAGGGCAGCTTTTGATGTGCTTTGTAACATCTCTGGTCATGATTTTTATCTAAAAATTGCAAATGGAAATACTATGCCAGAAGTAAGCACTACCTTTGGTTCATCACAACATTTTAGGATCAAGCTCACTTTGCCAAGCAATCATGGCAAAGTGTTTTCTGACTCATGCTTTATATGACAGCCCTTTCTGTACCCCGGAGCTTCATGTCTTTTAAAAATATTCACATTATTTTCTGCGGCAGCCATGATGGACAGCTTATGACTACAGGGCCAAATGGGTGCTGAGCCTTGAACAAACATTGCTGAAACATCACAGCTCTGAGTATGGCTTAATGAAAAGAATAAGCAGACTCGGAGGGGCTGAACAGAACAACCCAAACAAAGGCAGCTGAATAGCACGCAATAACTTGGCCTACTTGGGCCTGCCGGTGACCCAGTTTTCTTTTCTGCCTGGGCGAGACATATTTTGAAGGTGCTGAGCAACCGAGGGCGGGCTGATGGAGAGGCAGGAGGCAACAGCTGCTGCATTGCCATGGCATGAAATCAAAAGGTGAAAGAACACAAAAGAACAGACTGCAGAAGACAGGGCCGTTCATGATCCCAACGCTGTGGAAGAGGTGTGAGAGTTCATGGAGACGCCTTTATGATTGCAACTGAAATTCCACACAAAAAGGCTTCCTTGCTGGCCAACCTGCTGCCTGTGGCTCTAAGCCATTGTTCTCTCCCCTATATCTGAAGTTACTCATGTTTTAAAATTATATGCCTTCATATTTCCTAGCAGCTTTAAATAGTTATGATCAATTCTCCTGACATGAATTCAGGAAAAATCCAGTTTGCAATATTATCAGGAAGGCAGCTGGGCAAAATCTGCACATCTTAACTGTCTTTGAATTTTTCCTTTGCTGTCAGGTGTTGCTAAATCCAAGGAAAATGCATTGCCTTTCCACGTTGCTCTTCATACATCCTCTTTGACAACTCCTATCTGTTTTGCTTCTCTGAGCAGGACTAGAGAGGAGATTCCTTCAGATGACCCTTCTTCACTCATCATCTTAATGGTATACATCTTATACCTACTCTAAGAAACAATCAGAAAACACATGATTCATCAAGTTGCCAACATTCTGCCATCATCAATTTCAATTTTCACAATATTGTCAGAGAATGCAGAGGTGGTATGCAAAAATGGTAGTTACGAACTAAGGGAAATGAATCAAATTGTCATTAAAAAGGTAAGGACTTAGTGCTTCCTCAGTTGCTAACAATAAAGGAGACATCAAATCTCAGTTTAGATGTCTTTTCCTCTAAAAGAGTTTTGTTTATATATGTTATATATATAACAAACATATAAATATATATATATTT
>NW_009215680.1:0-4180 GCF_000690835.1 Fulmarus glacialis
AAATATAAATATATAAATAATTTTTATGTTATATAAAGTAAGATCTAGCAAGATTTCCAAGCTACTATATCCTTGAAGAGAATTTGCTGTCCCCTGTCCTCCCTGGAAACCAGAGCCACACTGACACCTTCTCTTTGTAAACAGCAACAGCAAAGCACTGAGTTAAGGATCAGAGTTTTTCACTGGCCTCTGCTCTAAAAATTCATTATTTTCTGAACACCAGATAAGCAGGAGCTCTGGCTGCTATCCCAACACTGACTTCACCCAACAGATTAATTGCTTGTACCATGTCCATTACGGTTGTTCAAAATGACCTCCAACCGTGCACGGCAGCATCATGCTACATTACCAAAATTTGAAATACTGTTTTATTTCTCTTTTCTGCTAGTCCATTGCTCTTTGTTTTTATTCCACTGGTCGGTTGTAACACGATTTTGTGTTCACCCTGCCAGTTGCCCACATAAAAGCAATGTTTAATTTTACAGCATCTTTGAAAGTAGATGCGGGTAAGATCCTCCTGTGATGGAAATTGCGTAGCTCCCTGAAGGATGCCAGCTATGATGCTGATTCCTTTCTGGCAAAATCTTTGCTTATCCAGTAGCAATTTGGCTGAATCCACGATCTTATTTGACAGACAAGTTAAGAAATATTTTTGAACATGCTTTTGGATATGTTTAACCACTGTTTACTTCTAAACAAATTCTCTTGCTAAAAAGATCAGGCTTGGGTTTTGGGTTTGGGGGTTTTTTTTCCTTTTTTTGGGGGGGAAGTTTTGTTTTGGTTTGTCGGGTTTTTTTGTGAAGCAAACGTCACTGGGGGAGACGGAGCGTGGGAAGCGTGCGGGCAGGGGCAGCGTGCCCGTGGGCGGTAGGGGCACGGGCGGGCTTCTGGCTTCGGGGTGCCTGGTCCTACAGGGAGGAGTAATAGTGCTCCCGCGCATCAAAACCCAATGCCGGCCTCCCCTGCGCATCGTTCCTTGGGTGAGAAAAATAGAATAGCTTCGTTCTTACCACAGGAGATCTACAGCCTGTGCTGGTGCGAGCGCAGTGCTCCCGCGGCCGAACCAGGACATCTGAAGAAGGCGTTCGCCGGGCTCTGGGAACAAGTGAGTGACTTGTGCCGGGAATTTGATATAATACAAGAATGACTAATTGTGAAGTGAAACACAAAGCATCACATTGAAATGACTTTCCCACCATCCCCACATGCTTCTGTCAATATTCCCATTAAACACGTAAAAAGCCATTTTACTGTAATAACATTGCTTTCTGAGAGTCATTTCAGATTAGGGCTACAACTTTAACATGATTTAGTATGTCGTAACTCAGAATCCTCACTGACGGCTTTAAGAGTGGGTGAGTTCAGTTTTGAGTGGACATAAGCTAATTTTTGCTTAGGAACTGCTTGTTGAATCCACTTAGTGTAGCTGTTCTGGTGGGCCGTAAGTGAGGAGAGGATTTTTTTAGATTCAGTAGGATACGGGCTGTTACGCAGCGCAGGTGTGATACGCTCATGGGGGTATTTAGTCAGCGTTGTCTCACCTCCAGGTATTCAGCAATCCAAACCAAAATGAAATGTTTCTTCAAAGTAAAATATGGCAGTGACAGATGCACAGGCTGTTATATTTAGTTTCTTGTCTGAGAGGGCCAGATTGAATGTAGGTAGCTGACTGCACATAGTGGATGGGGATCAGGTACAATGAAAAGGAGATTACTGGCTGTTTTAAGAGTTAAACTTAAAAAGCAGGAAATTGAAAACTGATAAACAGGTTTTTTTCAGGCGATGTCCAATTAAACGGTGCTACTCATTACCACGGGAGGCCACTGAAGCCAAGTACTTAGAAGAGTGGAAGAGGGACTGGGCACTTTTATGGATGTCAAGAATATCCAGAGTAATGACTAACTATATCAATTTTTGTAATGTAATTAGAATAATTTTTCATGCTTCAGGGCTTAAACCAATTTCTATATATGAGAGACCAGGACGAGACTTATGGTAGGAACAGATTAAAGACATCTGCAAACTGCAGAGCTCCTGCCTTTTCTTCTGACACATCTGCTGCTATTCCAAGATAAGATATTGGGCTAGGATGGACCCTGGGTCTGCCTTGATCAGCTGTGTCATTTTCTATGTTCTCTTAGGGAATCTGGTGTGGAATATGTAGGCTAATTTTTTAGGTAAACCAGGGTGTGAGAAAAAGGAGGATGAAGTAGACAGCAGATGGGATTTCTGTAATTTCTGTAAATTTGAACGTAACTGCAGATTTGCCCAAAGGAAAAAATAAAAAAGAGAGGAAGGTTTCAAAATCATGCGGTAGCTTTCTGCAAAACAATGAGATTTATGAGAAAAGATGACTTATATTTGCATCCTTTCTAAATCTTGTGCACTTAAGGCAAACTTGAATCATGCTTGCAAACTCTCCTCTACAACCACTAGAGTCAGATTTTTTAAATAATAATAAATACAGCTAAGATTCTCAAAGAGGAGCTTGAAGTGGGCAAGAGGTAAATAAACGCTGAAGAGCTTACACTTCAACTGCGCATGTTCAGATGTAAAAAGGGGATGGAGCTGATGTTACCAAGGAATAGCTGAGAAGGAAATCACTTACCCTGTGCAGCAGACGAGCTGACATAAAGAGTTAGGACGCGTGTGGGCATCAAGGGATGGTAAATAGGCGCTGGTTAGGCTGCAGCTCGGCTGGCAGAGGTTGGGAGAGGAGTGGGTGTCTGACCCTGGGGCTGTGGGGAGGCAGCAGCCAAGTCACCAGCATCTGTGAACCCCCCCAGCACGTGTGTGCCCCATCCTGCGTGTGAACTTTCCACTCTCAGGACGATGGTGGTGGACAAGTGCGGGTTTCTCAGGTAAATATGGATGTGCTTTCAGCCAGTGATGAACAAAAATGATAAACAACAAGGCCTGGGTGATGGCACAAGCTGGATCACGATACCCGAATTACAATGAAATAATCTCTTATGATGTTTTCAGTCCATGGAAAAACTAAATTTTGGTCCCAAGCCCCAAAATTATAATTTCTAGTGGAGAACTCCAGCTGCTTTTATTGTTGTTTATGCTTGTTATGTCCTGGCCCTACTGCAAAATCCTCTGACCCGCTACGTCTGTCCAGTTCTGCTGCCACTCTCCAAACGTCCCCTTTCACCAAGGAACATGCATATGCCTTCTCTGGTCGTGGCGGTATTTGAATAGCACCACTTGGGAAACTTTGGTTGTAGTAACTTCTGCCAAATACAAGTAGACACAGAGAACCAATGTACAAGGGAAAGAAAAAAAAAGCTAAAAAATGTGGTAAGGACACAATTTTAAAAATACAGAGATTTTAAGGTGTTAAAATGCCTTAATAATTATTGGAAGATGTGTCACTAACCCCTAGCCAGCTCCATCTCAGTCAAGACCTGACCAGCAAAGCCACTCACTCCTGTCTGCCAGACTAGTCGCACTGCAACGTTTCAGTGTTGTGACATAAAATTTGGCTAGGTCAAAACAGATAAAAACCATCAGTTTTTACTGATGTTTTTTCTGTTACAACAGTAACAGTTGTGTTACTCTGACTTCACTGAAATATAATGTGTTGGAAATTAAACAATCAAAATTAGAGAGCAGCTCTTCAGAGCTGTAGCTGGACTAGGCAGTCTGAACACATCGAGTGCTGCTGGTCCAGTGTGTGTGATGAACAGCAGCTATACTTGGTCTGGTGTTTATGAAGAATGAATTAAAGGTTGCCTCCAAAAAATATGCTTGGTCTGGTGGGAACCAGGTGTCAGAGATGTATTTTGCATTACTTTTGAATTGGGAATGTGACAGGGCAGGGATTTGCTGGTCAGCAGGGAATGGCAACAGGTGTCACTTCCTTCGATATTATAGTTTTGGGATGAAGGGAACAAAACCAGGATGTTCCGGCATCCTTGAGATCTCGGTGTGCCAAAAAAAATGGGTCTGGAGATCTTAAAATAGAACAAGATGAGCAGCATTACTTTGGTTTTGGGAGTATGGGGTTACATCCAAACTCCTCCTCCTCCTCACTGGCTCCATTGGTATCCACCTTAGCGGGGAGGAGGATCTCTTTTCTATGTCAAAAATCCGGATTACTGGTTTTGATGCAATAGGCTTGCTAGAATGCTCCCGCACTTGGGCGGCAGGCTTTGGGGTGCGGGCCCGCTCCCCG
>NW_009215681.1:0-15543 GCF_000690835.1 Fulmarus glacialis
GAATGGCAAAGCTGATGAACTAGCCCAACATCTGCTCCCCTGCAGATTCTACCCTAGGCTTAGACAGTGTGTTCAAAACCATTTTGCTTTTCCTTTCAAAATAAGAATATACTAGCAATTTGACGCAGACAAACTATTCTAGAGACCTGGCAGTAGGCAACATGTGGGTCTTAAGAAATGGCACAGTAGAAGCTCGGGAATCTCTGAGTCCAGTGTCCTACAGTCACAAACAGTTGGATGATACATATTTAGTCTAGAAAGGCTTATAAAAAACCTGTTTCAAACATACCCATAAACACCAAGACACAAAATTCTTCTCATCAATTAAAGTATGTGTAAGACTTTTGTGTGTGGATCACAAAAATCAAACAACCCTTTGCTCCCCCTCCCCTGCAAAAACTCTACAAGGTTCTGCAAGAAGAAAGAAAGAGAGACACAGAAAGAGAGAGAAAGGAAGGAAAGAAAGAAGAAAGGAAGGAAGGGAGGAAGGAAGGGAGAAAAAGAAAGAAAAAGAAAGAAAGCAAAGATCAAGAGCATTAGCAAAGTTTTATGTTTCAAAATAACTAGTAATTTATTGAATGAAAATTATTAGACAAACCTGTAAAGTGAGCCACATCCTCCTATACTGAAAGAAAAACCAAGAAATGCCAAATAATGAATCTGTGACCTATTCCCTCTTGAAATTGGTGTTTGGCTAATAAGTAGCATATAACAACAATGAATAAATGAGGTTTTCAATTACTTTTGGGGAGGCAGAACACCCAGCCGAACGTCAAGCCAGATCATGTAGCTTTAAATAAGATCATTCACTAGGTTCTTGTAGATAAATTTGTACAGTTTTTTGTAATGGGAAAATTATGCCAATATTTACTTATTGTAAATATGACCCTGTAAATTTCTCCCTTCAGATTTCCACAATCACTTAATATTTTTATAGCAACCACTAAACATATTTGTATTAGTCAGTGTCTAAATTCAGAAAATATTCGGTAATCCTTGCACCATACAGATTAAAAACTTCAGAGTATTCTGAGCAGGATCTTTATCAAGAGGAGGGTTTCTCATTTTTCTGTGTTCAAAGGACGCTAAGATGTTACTAACAGCTGATGATGAAAGAAGTGTATATGTTCACTTAGTAGCTTGTTTCCATTTAAATCATTGTGGAGAGTGATAAAGGTAAATCTTATGTTTAGCTACTAAACCAAAAAATATGTGTGAGTTTAGAAATATGCACATGTACTGTGCAAAGAATATATAATAAAAATGTGAGACAAATGTCATAGATGTCCTTCGTAAAAATAAACAATGGGAACTTTTATCTTGTATTAAGCAGAAATGAAATAACAGGCATTTTGAATTACTGATGTTTTAGTCTTCATGAAAAAAAAAAACCCACTTGTTCCAGGAGATGCTTTTCTAGAAGGACACAGGCTCTAAAGATATTGGCAAACTATTGATGACACTCATACAACTGTGTGACATAGATATATACTTGATATATTAGTGGTAATACCTCTTACATTTTAGTAAGACAAGTGACTAACACATAGCAGCAGGGTGATGCTTGAAAAAAAAATCTTGTGAAAACCAGCTCAGGAGTATAAATATCTACATAAGAAATTACTCAAAGCAGCAGAGAATGCAATCTCATGTCCTTGAAATAAGAGGAAATGTGAAATGATTGTGTCTTACCTGTGTCAGAACATAAAACATGATGCTTTCTGTTCATTTATAGGTACAAACTTATTCAGACTATTCAGCACATGGGACAAAAAAACCATGAAACTATTCTTCAGGTTTGCCAATAAATTAACCAGATGTCTCAAAAATCCAGTATGATAATTTTGTGATAATCAGACCAGGATTTTTCAAAAAATATGTATATGTACATATACAAACACACATATATTCTTGCATGTGTATATAGACACATACAAAGATAGTTCAGCTGGAAATAATGTTCTTAAAAATACACATATTCTTTGCTTAGTCCATGAAACTGCTATTCAATAGCTATTTTATTATTTCTAGAAGTCCTTGTTAAAATACATCTTTAATTTGATCCTACTTTTTTAATGTTTTGTCAATGGTATAGAATTGGTTCTCTACACCCATAAATTCCAGTTCTTTCTGTGGTATAAACAGAATGTGAGATATATCCTTAGCACAACTACCAGAGGTTACCTTATTCAACATAAAACCACTATTCCTTCCCTTCCTGGCTCCTCTTTCAGACACAAGCTGCTCACTACTAATTGTTGTAGAGGTCATGCAGTTTGAGAGTCAGGAGGCATACATTAAACTTAAGTTCCCTTAAAAATCTGGCAATCACATTGGTGCACAACTTGCCCTTGACAATTTAAGTCACTAAGATGTCAAAAGCAACCTTTATCTTCAGCTCTGCTGTTGAATGCAGTTTCATCACAATTAGTGATCATGTTTACTGAGTTTTTATGAAAGTCACTATGGTTGTTAAATAAAATCTTTATTCTGGGTTTGGCTTAAATGTGTTAGTTTTATATCTCCTCTCCTCTCCTCTCCTCTCCTCTCCTCTCCTCTCCTCTCCTCTCCTCTCCTCTTTTTTTTAAGATGCTATACTCATTTCTACTTTTCTTCCCTCCTCCCCAGGTATCTATGTCTTTGAGGATTTCTGAGTACAATACATTGCTAGATATGTATCATTAGTCTCTATCATTCTTTCTTTCCTTCCTTTAAATGAATTAACTTCTCAGAAAAAATAAAGGATCACATCACTAATCAGGACAAGTGGGTTGTTTTCCTGCCCCCCACGCCTGAAACTCTTCTTTGCTCCTTCTTCAATATAGGATTCAGGGATCAGAAGCATTCACGGGCAGAAAGGGTGGGATTCAACTGGTATCTGCATCTAAATCTGTCATCCTAGACTGTGTTTATTCAAAATGGGGAAAACATGGATTAATTCAACAGTGAATTAATTTGATCTACTTTATGCATCTACTTCTCAGAAGAACCAATATCTGAAATACCAATTATTTTCATTAGCTTCAAACATATTTTAGTATAACCGACTCAGGTCTGGACCATAATTGTCTCCAGTGTGTGCATCTCAGGATAAACAAGATAGATCCTTTTAAAAGTAACATGATTCTGTAATCCAACTGTTAAAAAGAAGGTTTTTCAAAAATGTGATAGCTGTTGCCTGCATTCAGATGAACATCCGACTAGATCCACTACATGCTTTTGCGCTTTCAGTCTAACCTAGAAGAGATACTTATAGGTCTGCTATTTGTTATATAAATGGTTACTGAGAAGAATATCACACACACATGGTTTTAGCATTTTTTTATTGACAGTTGCAGCATTTCTGTTTCACATTGGGTTTTGCAGTGAACCTATTTTCAAAAGGCAGATTTTTCACCACTAACTATAGACAATGTAGGTATCTTACTCAACATTATGTATTCCAGCCCAGAACAAGGAATTTAATTTTTAGTCAAGTGATATGGGTCATCACAGTGACAAATTTACTTCTTTTTATTTGACTCTAAGTAAATATAATGTGTTAGAATTACAGCAGCTTTGTCACATGAGCCATAGTATGTGGTAAAATGGTGTTACTATAACAGAAACAAATGTCTCATTTTTTTGCTTAGAAAATGAAATACTTTTAAGAGCAAAAGAAAAAAGTACCAAGGAATTAGAAGGAAAAAAAATTCTTAAGGCAAAGTCAGTCAATGAGTGAACTAAAGAAAAAGAAAGTGTTCAGAGGAAGGCATTTACCGTTAGAAGAAGGTGTGCTGGTAAAGCTAAGATTCCCTGAAACTATTCATGCCAAACCGATTTGTCATTAGAAAGTGAACTGTTTTCAGGCACAAGAAATCTAAGTATGGTGAGGGAAACGTTAACAGGAACTGACTTTCCCTTCTATTATTGATCATGGTGATGACTGAATATTGCTGTTCAGGCTAATGCAAATTGGGTGAAAAGGGGACGGTAAGTCTTAATGCAACCAGCAGATGAGACATCCCCCATTCCTTGAAGTGCTTTAGTATGTACTTCCTGATTCTACAGTAAAATTCAGCTTTCACGGGGACTAAAATGAACAAGAACATTTCTAATATTTGTATCTACTTCTCTGCATTGTCTCATAGATTAAATCAAACCTGCTGCCTACTGAACAAGGCCATTTTTTGCCAGTTTAGCCACATTACATTAAAGTCAACAAACACATTACAGCAATTTTATGCTGTAGTACTAGCTTTGTCAGAGTTTCACAGCTAAACTCCCACTTTTAAGGGCTAGTTCAAAGGTTATTGGTGAAATTTTGCTTCTAGTCTTAACTTGGCACATGAAAGGCACAATCCTGGAGCATTTTTTTCAGGGCATCAAAATAATTACCTGCATGGTTATAGATATTACCCTAATGAAGACTAAAATTTATTGCTTCCAGATGCCTTTTTCTTCTCAATCTGTTTTTATTTATAATAATTAGACTTTAATATAAATATTAAGTTCTGGGTAAACTTATACTTATTTGAATATAAGTTCTAGTCTTCACATGGAGAAAAAATTGGGGAAAAATGAATTTGACAGCTATCATATAAGTATGCTATTTACATTATGTAAAAATTTTAATATTGTCTGGATTATGAATTTCATCTCATTCTACAACTACCACTTGCTTCAAGAGACCTAGTGAACAAGAATAATAATGAAAAAAATCTGACTGAACTGGAATTTCACAAGATTTTTTCAGCATACTTAATGAATTTTCTTCTTATTCAGAATGTTATTCATATTCATAATCTTCTAGTGGCATGTTTCTAATATTTATTTCCAGTTCATGTAGATAGATGTCCATCTAAAAATTTTTGGAACTCCTGTTATTCACTATTTCAATGGGAAATCATATTAAACTCTTTCTGATCATGTGGTTTATGCTTCTTTTCAGAGTAGTACAGGTCGAGTTTATTTTGGTTGTGCAATTAAAGAAAAGAAAATTTCAGCACTAATTCGGGTCTCTAAGCTCTAGAAATGACTAGAAGTTTAAATATATCTCCATGATTCAAGTTTCCCTATGGCTAGCTCTAGGTTTTACATGAATATTTGAGTTGTCTAAAGTGGAGGCATTTATCGATGAATACAGGAACATGATGAATACAGAAACAGAAATGCTTCTTTTTCTCTCTTTTGAGATAAGCAACCATAATACTGTTCCAGCTTATACATTAGCATCATTATATACTATGGAACTCTCTTTTCTAGCTGACCTGGAGGACATACTGAGTGAACATACACCAGTATAAGCCTGTCCATGCAGCTGGGTCCCTGGGTTTGACTCTCTGTGCTCAGTCTCTTCTACCCTGAATTCATCTGGTGTAAAACAAAGGTAATAGGACTGCCTGATCTACACTTGAAGATTATTTCAGAAATTAATAGGTCCCTGTAATGGTCATCTACGTGAACATCTAGACAGGTGGACTCTCTTTAGTCATTCTTTAGTTGCAGTCTCTTTAGTCATACATTATAAAACTGCTAAATGGAAAAAGTCTTATCAGAAACACAGAAACAGGAACCTTTCTTTTACTTTCACAATTCAAAGAGACTTTTATATTGTAGATGTTCTTCAGTCTTATTATGGAATCCACCTTTTTATGTAGAAAATATTAAGGCTTTAACAAGACTTTCAAAGTAGTCTCCCAAAACATTCTTAGTGACAAACTGAGGAAGTATGATCTTCATAAATGGACAGTGAGATGGAATGAAAACTGTCTGAACTGCCAACCTAAAAGTGGCACAAAGTCCAGATCAGTGGCACAAAGTCTATCTGGAGGCCAGTCACTAGTAATGTACTGCAGGGGCTGATATTGGTGCCAATACAGTTTAAAAATCTTCATTAGTAACCTGGACAATAAGACACAGTACAACCTCAGCAAAATTACATAGGGCACAGAACTGAAAGGAGTGGCTGATATGCCAGAGGGTCATGCTGTCATCCAGAGGCACCTCTATAGGCTGGAGAATTGGGCTGACAGAAAACTCATTAAGTTCAGCAAGGGGAAGTGCAAAGTCCTGCACCTGGGGAGGAACAACCCCAAACATCAGTGCATGCTTGGGGCTAACCGTCTGGAAAGCAGCTCTGCTGGAAAGTCCTTGAGAGTCCTGATGGATAACATACTGACCATGAGCCAGCAACACACCATTATAACAAAGGTGGCCAACAGCCTCCTGAGCTGCAGCAGGTAGAGCATTGCCAGCAGGTTGAGGCAGGGTATCTTTCCTCTCTGTTCAGTCTTGGTGAGAAACACCTAGTGTTGGGTAGTGCTGGGTCCAGTGCTGGGAGTCATGGACAAACTGGACTCCAGAAAAGAACAACAAGGATGATTAAGGAACTGGAGTATCTGACATAGGAGGGGAGGATGAAAGAGGTGTGGCAGTTCAGCCTGGAGAAAAGAAGGCTTGGGGGGGGATCCTGTCCATGTGTATAAATACCTGATGGAAAGCAGTAAAGAAGTTGGAGTCAGACTCTTCTCAGTGGAATCCAGTGACAGGACAAAAGGGCACAAACTGAAGCACAAGAAATTCCGTAAGAAAAAGCTCTATTACTGTGAGGGTGGTCAAACACTGGAATGGGCTGCCCAGAGAGGTTGTGGACTCTTCATCCTTGGAAATATGCAAGATATGGCTGGACATGGTCTTGAGCAACCTACTGTGACTGACTCTGCTCTGGGCAAGCAGGTTAGACTAGATGAGCTCCAGAAGTGTCCTTTAACCTCAACCACGGTGCCTCTGTGATAATATTTTCCCCTCAAATATGTTTACCATTCTATTCGTTTACATGAATCTAGTAAATTCTCCTTGAATTCATTGTGGTCATATGCATGGTTCATAAAGGAGTGTTTCTTCCTATTTTTTCTCCAGCTGATAGCTCCCAGTCAAGTTTTATCTGGATATTTTTCTGTGTAGTATGTGTATGTGGTGCTGCAAAGCAAAACAAAAACTTTTAAATCATCAATTCTTATGATATTTTGCTCCTTCACAACTTTATGGCCATAAGTATTTGGTTCATTATCAAACATCTGAGCTTTTAGTGGTGATCTATAGTTTGCCATTACTCTGTATTAAAGAGTTATTCCATCAGGGTTACACGTACTATGAAAAAAAATCTGCCATATAAGAGTATAATGAAGCTTAGCAGTTTGAAAAAGAAAAAGAAATGAGAAAGGAAATTGTTTTTTTCACATACAGAAATAAATGATTTAATTGCAAAAATCCACTGTTAGGGATGGTTCCCATAGGTACCTAGTAGACAATTGGCTATGAATTTTTATTAAATGATTCCTATACAGAGCAAAAGAAAAATGTTTTTTAATGACTTAAAGAGAAAAGGAAGAATTAAGAAGAGAAAATGTAATGAGGCATCAAAGATATTAACATTAAAGAAGCATTTTTGTGCTGTTGCACCTATTTTACAGATGGTGTGCTTCTGTGTCCATCAGTCCACATTGATTAGAAAAGCTGAAGCATTTGCTAATTGCATGTGAAATGAATCTGAGCCAACATCCAGAGATCATTCTTGGTGACAGGAGCAAAGCAGCATCACATATTAATGCTTTCAAGAGGAAATGAAAGTTATGAACTTTGATACAGAAGAGGATGCCTTAGAAGGTCTGATTATATTTGTTTCTGGATTATGATCCCCACAAGACTTTTTACTGCTAGTAAATAATTCTTTGTGGTTTTTTTCTTCCTCTTCTACATATTTGAACATAGAGAACTTGAACTCTGATTACAGCTAGAAAGGTGTATAAAGAAAATAGTGTTTACCTGATCTCACAAATCCATTCCTTAGCTGTTTTTTGATAGCTTTGTAGCTGTGGATTTTAGCGAAGAATTTTCCCGTTTAATTTATGTACCTGTGTGTGTATAAACAAACTTACACACATATATATACTCCTATGTATGTGTGGTGGTGCATTTCTGCCCTTCCCCTGGGCCACTCTACGATCTCAGGAACTCCTGTTAGCCCTTAGCCATTGTGTAACGAGTTGAGCAGTTGAGCGTCCCTTGACTATACCAGGCACTCTTGCATGGCTAAGGTGGGGAGCGACACTGATTGTACCAGAAACACCGGCTACCTGGTCAAGGGTAGGGAACAAGAACAGGGGATAATTCATCATCTCTGACAGCCCTGAAGCATTCCCTACCTGGATCACAACTCAAGTGGAACGATACCATGGTTACTGTGGAACAACACCATAATTATTACCCTGGACCGCCTTGGATAGTGGCCAAGATGGAAATTTACTGATGACTAAAGCCAGTAATCTTGCAAACCTATAAACAGCGTTCCCAAATGAGACCCTCTGAGTTCTCCTGGACTGCAGCGGGCGGTGCCCAGAATCTCCCTCTAAGTGGGACGCCTCTCAGAGTTCACAAACTCTCAAGTTTGTGATATTTGGAGGACCGTTGGAACCTGGGCTGAAACACTCCTCAGCCAAGACACTCCTCGGGGCTCAACCCTTCGCCCGTTGAGAAATGCCAAGGCATTTAACATGAGTATTTCACAGGCTCGAGGGGAATTTTTAACCGGTATCTTTATCTAGCTGTAGGCCTTTGTCTTTCATGAATTTATCTAGCTATGGGCATTTGTGTGTGAATAGATCTATAGTGTGTGTGTGTGTGTGTGTGTGTGTGTGTATTGATTTAGATAACTGATAATAAGCAAAATCTGTAATTTAGTAATTGTAATAAACTTGATTAACTCACTTTGTAACTGCTAAATTAGTCAATGATTAAGTGTTGTTAAAAATCTTGTGATCTATCTTAAAACTGTGAATGAACTTTAGGTTTCTGCTAAACATATATAACCCCTTAGGCATAAACCGTTGACCAAGTCTGAGGCTAGGGGTAGATCCAGCCACACCTAGACTCCTCTCTGAGAAGAGAAAACACGGGGGTCTACTCTGAACCTCATGACTCAATGGGAGGGTCTTCCTTACCCCTTCTGTTCTTGGTCTTTCTATAAATCATTCCAACGTAATTCTGACTCAATTTTCCCTGTGTGTGCTTAATCCATGTAATGAGTAATAGAGTGAACCTTGTCATTGAAATCTGTTAAGTCATGCTTTTACAAATTTCTATTAAAATCACCTTTTGCTGATACCTTTGCCAGTGATTCTTTAAGCAGCCTCAAAACCACTCATTCGCGCCACATTGGCATAGTCAGCAGGATCCTAAATCAGTATTTCGTGACAGTATGTCAGTTTATACAGTATGTGTTATGTATATACACTTATGCATACATATGTATTATTTGTACCTGATTATTTATCTATAGAGCTATTCTTATTCTTAACTTTTAATTAATTTAATGACTGAGAAAAAAGTTATTAATAGCATCCATTATTCCAATACAAATGGAAAATGTAATGCAAAAGCATAATTTCCTGTAAGTAGGGTAGAATATATCTGGGAAATAGAAATAATCAGAACTTTACATTTGTTTTTTGACTGTGCCATTGTTTAATTTTTTGGTCTTTGTCAATCTTTAGAGTATAATCTGAGTATGACATGATCGGGTATGGGAAAAACAAATACATATTTTTTATTTTACTTAGTTTTATTTTATTGTGAAATAGGAGATTATTGTTTATTTGCTCCTGTATTTTTTGGGGGGGGGGAATAAAAATGTGATGGTGTATATGCATTTTGTTCACAATCAGTCAAAAAGATATGACAGTCCCAACTGTAAATGAGTAATGGTAAAAAAAAAAAAAAAAAAAAAAAAAAGAAGGAAATAAAAAAACAATGTTCACTAGTATTTTCTAAATAATTATGAACTTCCAATAAATAGATGGCTAAATAATTTGTTACATCAAACTGTGGTAATGTCAGACAAATGCTTCCTTAGGAATAGACAGTCCAAATAAAATGAGAATTCAATCCCAGAAGCTGAGTTTGGTCATAGTGCCATGGTTTGAAATGGATATCACACTGAACCAACTTCATCTTATTTAACCCCACGTGAAACAAAGCTGTGCTTCTATTAGCTATTTGAGATTCTATTAGCTCCCTTGACTTCAGTCAGAGCTGACACTATCCCAGTGAAGTAATTATCCTCACTCTGCTGAAAGAACAGAAGCAACTGACTAGGGAGAGACGCTGCTGCCGAGGCTCAGCATTGCTCACACAGCAGGAGTGGGGATGAAAGGCACCAGGCAACATCACAGAAGCCACTCAGCCACTAGGTCAAGATAAGAAAAGAAAAACTGTTGCCAGCTATTGAACCTTTCCCTGAGGAATAAAAGAGCAGCCCTAGATATCTCTCAGGAAGGATGACAAAAACTGGGAGAAAGGAAGACTGTAGAACACCTGCACTTGAACTACAAAGAAAAGGAAAAGCTGAATCTGTGTTCGAACCAAGTGATAATCTACTGCCTCAGGGTGCCAGGCTTGTAAACCGCACAATAAAACTGTTAGGTATGTATATATATTATTTTAAAGACAGTATGAAAGAAAGGTTAAAAATGAGGAAGCCATGCTGTATGTTTTAAGGGATAACCATAATCCTAGGAAATATACTCTAAAATGTGTGTAAAGCATAGATTATAATCTATAAAAGGTTCTACAGAGAAAAAAAAGATGTGCTTTTTTTTAATACCTAAAGGAGTTATTTATCCACATCCCATAAAAGTGTTGTAGTATTGCCCTATAGAAAATTTACAATTAAATCAATAGGTATTGATAATTTCTGTTTAGGAAACATTGAACTGAAAACATAAATCGAATAATCAGTATAGTAAATTTTATCATTTGCAGAATTATGAATGAATAAAATCCCTGTAATCTAGTAAAGAGGAAAACAAAGTAAAGAAACTTAAGCCTGACTGGTATAAAAATTATTTGAAAGCATAACTAGTTACATGGAATTTTACACAGAAAGTAGTAATGATGCAATAACGATTGTGAAAGGAAATGCCAAGTCTTTCCCCTAGGGAGGAATAACCTCTTGCTCCAGCACAGGCCAGAGACTGACTGGCTGGAAAGGAGCTCTGCAGAGGAGGACCTGGGGGTCCTCGTGGACAACAAGTTGAATATGAGCCAACAATGTGCCTTCCTGGCAAAGATGACCAACAGCGTCCTGTGCTATAGTAGGCAGAGCGTTCCCAGCAGGCCCAGGGAAGTGATCCTTCCCCTCTGCTCAGTCCCAGGGAGACACATCTGGGCTGCTGCATCCAGTACTGGACTCCCCAGTACCAGAAGGACATGGACAAACTGAAGTCCAGCTAAGGGCTATAAGGATGATTAAGGGACTGGAAGACCTGACGTAGGAGGAGAGTCTAAGAGAATTGGGGCTGTTCAGCCTGGAGAAGACTCAGGGGGATCTTATCAATGTGTACAAATATCTGACACGAGGGAATAAAAATATGTATGTCCCTATTAGGGGTTAGAGCACCTTTGGGATGCAGCTGGAACAGAATCACATGTTTAGTTTCCTCTAAAAAGGAATATACTTAGCTTGCACCAAAACCACTCTGCAAATTGAGCCTATGGAAATCACAGATGGATTTATGCCAAAACCAAACTACAGTTCCAAATTAATATAATATGTAGATGCAGCTCCATGTTGTTCAGTTTATACTATGATCCAGGGTGAATGTCACCATTTAATAGTCATTGAAAAACACAGAACACAAAGCTCATTTGTCACAGAAAATTTGTCACTGTCAGAAAATGACATCGGTATAGAACAATCCAAAATTGTCTGATCCTCTTGAGAGAAATCTTAGTTGAAAACAGCAAATGTGACACTTTCACAAAAGAAAATCAGCAAAATTTCACTCCTCATATGGGAAGACAGAACAGGAGCATATGAATATCCCGTGTGATGAAGTGTGATACGAAGACAACTAAGCTGTCAGCAAGGTAGGGCTAAATACCCAAAGCATAGCATCATGCTGAGAATGAGCTAACTTTGGGTCAAAATCCTCCCACCAATCACTGCAACATTACCAATGATTAATTAACTGGCTAATTAGCTGAGAGACCATGTGGCTTGCAGAATTAAAACTAGTCCACAGCCAAACTCTGTTTCTTCCTCACATTCGGCCCTTCTCAGTCCATAGCTGTGCCTAACAGCAGTAGCACATTCTCTGACTCCACAAAGGAGAAGGGATGGAAAGTCCACCTGCTGCTCCCACATAACATCTACCTGCCTGTCTACCCTGCTCTATTGGGGTACACAGTACTGGATTGTTGACATTTACCCAGGAGAGGAGGGTGATGTCAGGTGCAAAGCTGGGCTGGGGATATTGGTCTGATAAAACACAGAGAAGCAATTCTGCTACTACAGTGAGTTCACCGCCATCATCAATCTGCTACCAAAGGCAATGCAGTATAGACTTGCCAGTGACGATGTTGAATGCCTTCTGGATGGCAGCCGGGAGGGCAGTGTGTGCTGACCACTGCTGATGGTTCATTACACCCAGACACTGTGCACAAAGCAAGTTACCTTAAAATGAGTTCATACATCTTTGCCCATTCCCTGCCTGTTATGTCTTACAGTTGAGACTATAAATGTCTTTGAGGCAGCAACCATCTTTTATTATACTTCTATGTAATGCTAAGAGCAGTGGAGTCCCAGACACTTAGGAGCTCCAACAATGACAATTAGAAGCTAATATACACTCCTTTATTCCATCTTTTCTTCCAACAGGGCTGAATTTGATACTAATATTAAGGAGCAAAGTAGAATGAAAGCAGCAGGGAGCAAGCAGCAGCTACTTTTTGTTCCACTGCCAATTTCAGTAGCAGATCTGTTAGATGTTACTTTATTCCTCCCATCCCTATATCATGATCTTGAGCAGGAAGCATCAAGGGCTGCAGAGGGCATAAAGAATTTACTAACAGAGACAAAAATCATTATTACTCGTTCATCTCCATTATCATCTCCTTCAGAAGAAGTAACAACATCAGAAGAGAGTAGATTATTTTCCTGTGCTTTTATTTTCACCTTTCCCTCCTCTTTTTTTCATTCCTAAGACTGGCCTTTGAATGAGTTTTTCAACCTTTTGAGAGTCATGTTGAAGACACTAAGGAAAGTTCCTATACCAGCACAGGAAAATTATTATGGAAAATTGCTAAGGACTGTAGCAAGAAAAGAAAGTACCAGGGGAGAGTGACAAGCCAAAGAATGAGTAAAATACAGGACCTGAAAAAGAAGGCAATGATTATCTACCTTCATTTAAAAGGAGCGAAAAGTGGTTTCAATGTCCTTCTTTGACGATTCCAAGATCCCTCCACCAGCAAATAAATCTTGTTATCTGAAGCAATTTGACAGGAAAAAAAAAAAAAAAGTTTGCAGAGATAAGTACTTTGAAATTAGGAAAATGACTGGTCTAATAATAAATCTGCATGAAATTCATAGTACTCAGCTGAATTTCTTAATGAAAGACCTGTAGAAGTGGCAGTGAGGGGTTACTGACAGAAATGCATGTGAAAAACACACAAAAAATAAATATACAAACCATATCTCATTAGGAAATTTTTTTTTTTAAATCTCATCGAAAAAGAGGGAAGATGGTGTCCTTATTAGTTTTCTGATCTTGTCAGAGGAAGGGGAAAAAAAAAAAAATTAGGCTGAATTCAAAGAGAGTCTAGAACCAACAGAAACCATACTCTTAATAAGTACATAGTAAGAAAATATTTTCTAAAATTATTTAGTGTAAAAATGTCTCATAGCCTTTTTGAAAATATAATAAGATTAAAATATATATATATAAAAAAAAGACTTGTCAAGTGCTTAAAACAACCTTATGTGACCAAAGCTCCTCCATCAGCAGCACAGTTTGATACAGTTTGATACTGAAGGCCCCGAATGTGCTTCTGTGGGGTAATTGCAATAGCGCACGCTTTCTGACTGCTGCCTCCTCCGTCTCCCTGTCCTAGCCTCCCCTGCAGCCTCCTGAACGACAGAAGCTGCAGTGTCAATACCAGTTGGAGAGGTTGAAAGTTGGTTATGATGTTTCATTTGCACTTTTACTTTTCTTACAAAGCACAGCTTGTGCAACTTTCTCCCTTGATCAACTCCAACTTAAGCTAAAACAGTTTCAAGACATTACCAAGTGTAGGGCAATGACCCCACAAGACCTTCTGATCTCACTTAGGAAAGGCTCAAATTACTACAAAACACGGGTTGTCATATGTGGGTGGGTGTCTTTTTGTGGTTGTTACAAAGTACAGTGTGTTAGAAAAGTTAAATCATTGACAAATTTGGATTCATGAACATGTTGGTAATAGGAAAATACTGTTAAAATTATACTTAGTTAAAATTATACTTAGTCTACAGGCTTCTGTGATTCAGGTCCTGCATCTTGTCTTTTGAAGGCAGCTGCTCTGAACTACTTTCCTTCAGATATATTAATAAACAACTCATTTGCCACTCATAAAAGAAAACAGATATCTGCACGAAGGGGAACTCGTTTGTCTGGACTGTTGCAGTGCTTGAGAAACCCAGGCATGAAAGCTGCTTCTGCCATGCCCAGGACTGTGAGCACAAGTTCCCTCCTCAGTATTGCTGACTATTATCTTTTAAAAGTTTTCACGATTCCCTTACACACCATTTTTCTAAGCACAGAGTTAACAATGCAAGCAACTTCAGTTTCTTTCCTTTTGTTAAGGCAGATACTTCAGTGCATGTTGCATTTCCAGTGTTTCTCTGGAATCCTGAGGAGAAAAAAAAAAGAAAGGAGGAAACATGAAAATAAGATAAAAACAGCCCCACCCTGAAAACTAGGAAAGCAAATGCATATCATACTCATGTAAGAATAGGATCTCAGGAAAACATTCAAATGTTATGAAATTAGCGATAACATAGAGATACCACAGGCAGGATACGTAGGAAGTCCATATTCTTATCAATTACAGAATCATAGAATCATAGAATAATTTGGGTCGGAAGGGACCTTTAAAGATCATCTAGTCCAACCCCCCTGCCATGGGCAGGGACATCTTCAACTAGATCAGGTTGCTATGAGCCCCGTCCAACCTAACCTGGAATGGTTCCAGGGATGGGGCATCTACCACCTCTCCGGGCAACCTGTGCCAGTGTTTCACCACCTTCATTGTGAAAAATTTCTTTCTTATAGCTAGTCTAAATCTACCCTCTTTTAGTTTAAAACCATTCCCCCTTGTCCTGTCGCAACAGGCCCTGCTAAAAAGTTTGCTGCCATCTTTCTTATAAGCCCCCGTTAAGTACTAGTAGGCCTCAATAAGTCTCCCTGAAGCCTTCTCTTCTCCAGGCTGAATAACCCCAACTCTCTCAGCCTTTCCTCATAGCAGAGGTGTTCCACCCCCCTGATCATTTTCATGGCCCTGCTCTGGACCCACTCCAATAAGTCCACGTGTTTCTTGTGCTGAGGGTTCCAGAGCTGGACACAGTACTCCAGGTACTCACAAGAACAGAGTAGAAGGGCAGAATCACCTCCCTCGACCTGCTGGCCACGCTGCTTTGGATGCAGCCCAAGATATGGTTGCTTTCTGGGCTGCAAGCACACATGGCCG